>NC_091579.1:16170309-16177809 GCF_042767895.1 Penaeus vannamei
GGTCTCTGCTGACAGAGCGAAGCGGACCTCGTCAGGAGTCACGGAGTCAGTCACGTTCAACTCCTCCAGGGTGAGGTTCACCGCTGATGCTGATCCCAAGTTCTTCCAGTACAAGTTGGTCTGAGGAACACAGGAAATTTTCACATGAAAAATGTATCCCACTTCACAACCTTCACATTATTTACGTTATGTTTTGTTATTATTTATATTAATTGGATTTCACGAAATATTAGACTAAACCTTTAACGGGATTTTTTGTTAAAATATACTATAGTAACACCATGAAACCAAATTGTAGAATTTTTTGTGGAAAAACCGCGAAGCACAAAGACAACAGTCATATTAAGATCTGAAAGAAGAATAAAACGGCACACTGTCACGAAGAATGGAAGGAGCAGACAGAAAGGCGGATCTAGTTACTTGGAAAGCGCCTTGGAGATTCACCGACCGAACAAGATCTAGACACGGCGACTTAGCAGAGTTCTTACCGAGCAGGGCGAGTGGAAAGACAGGCCGTCGGTGCAGACGTAGGCCGTGTAGGTGAGGTTCTCCTTCGCCGGCCACCTGAGGAGCGGGGTCGGTCAGGTGAGTCATAGAATGAGGAATGTTCGTGCGCTGTGCTAGGAATGTCGGATGTACAAGTGGGGCAAAGAAATAGAAAAATATTCAGTAGATACGATGGAGTAAAAACCGATATATAGCTTTGATTACCTCTGCCACGGAGGTTATGTTTTTGATAGTGTTGGTTAGTTTGTTTTGGTGGCGATCCGGCCCAGGATCCTGTGCCGGATGACTCAAAAACTTATTGAGAGATCCTTCGTGTGAATACTTCTATTGCTTCTAATTATTAATGGAGACAAGTAGAGTTCAAGAAAACGGCCTTTGCAAAGAGATGAAGGCATAAGCAACGCTCGTGTGACAAGGTCAAAGGATCTGAGAGAAAGAATACATTCTCAATATCTGAAGGACAGTTTCACTTCTGAATCGCCACGATAACGTCATGACACCAGACAGACGCCCCGCCCTCCGCGCTACCTGAGTTCGTAGCGGCGAGTCCCCGCGTGGTAGACGACGGCCGGCAGGAGCGGCGCGGGCGGCGGGGCGGCGGGGACGCGCACCGCCGCCGTCTGGAGGCCGACGCCGGCGCGGTTCGCGGCGACGATTTCCATTCTGAAGGAGGAAGAGCAACTTGTAGGAGCCAGGGTGTAAAAAGATACTGTGGAACGAAAGAGGAAGGCCAGGCGGAAGGAGAATATACAGGAAAACACACACTGTAACCAAGCTGTATCTTATTACTGAAATATGTATGCTAATACTAATCTATGTATCTTTTATATTCTGCATGATCTGCAAAATCTTATATATCACATCTGTATCTTCAGACAGACACATACACATACACATCCACCCACCCACACACACACGCATATATATGTGTGAGTATGTGTGTGTCCGTGCGTGTGTTTGTGTGTGCATATATATATATATATATATATATATATATATATATATATATATATATATATATATATATGTATATATGTATATATGTATATATGTATATATGTATATATGTATATATGTATGTATGTATGTATGTATGTATGTATGCATGTATGCTTGTGTGTGTATGTGTTTATATATATATATATATATATATATATATATATATATACATACATATATATATATTTATATATATATTTATATATATATATATATATAGATATGTGTGTGTGTGTGTGTGTGTGTGTACATATATATATATATATATATATATATATATATATATATATATATATATATATATATATATATATATAACACTTTTCATATACACTACAAGCACTAGGACATACATTTCCCTTTTATATTCTATTGGCCTTATTGATTATGCAATCAAATACAAGCTGGACGTGAAGAGTTGGTACGTATTATCAGTAGATATCATAATTATGATCATAGTTCCTCAATCTTACCTTTTCCCTTATCATTCGTTTGTGCGCTGAATTAGGTAGTTCCAGCTGACCTGCTGAGAATCCTCCTCAAATAAGAGATGTGTTTTATAAAGAGTTAATGCTAAAATGAAACACTGCCACGATGTATAATTCTTGCTCTGTTTATATTGCTGAAGTTTTTCAATCTGCCTTTGTTAATGGGTGTTTGTAATTTACTTTTATTCTTCTTATTACTTACTATTTACATTTGCAGCCTCTCGAAATTTTGATAATTCCGCTTTTTTATTCCCAGCAGAGACCCTTCTTATCCAAGGTTTTATTTAGGATCGATTGTAGCTTTTAATTATTTCTATTATTGTCATCTCGGGTTTCAATGATTTTTTTTAAATTTTTATTTCAGCAATTCTGGTGATTTAAGTGACCATGTTTACGTCTATTCAATTAATCATCATATGTGCTTTGATAATTTCTTCATTTTTTCTCTCCAGATGAAAGAAAAAAAACGGTTTTGTTGATTCTATAGATCCTACCAACCTTCTAACTTTTAATTATCTGTTAAGGTCGAAAACTTGGTGCAAAAATCCAGTTCATTTATTTAATATCACACGGGTTTCTGAACTGATCAGAGATGTTCACACGAATGCCACTTTATCCTTCACGGCCCCTCCAACTGAAGGTGTGTACGCTTCAATTTTCTATGTTCTACCAATTAGCCGTTTCTTTACTGTCAACCGTTTTCTTTTTTAAGGGACTCAAACCCACCTGTAACTTGAATCGATGTTAAGGTCCTCAATCTTGACAAATGTTCCGGATTCTGTGAGATTTTTCACTGTGTTGTTCCTGAAATGACATGGAAGTATTGTTTTTTTATTCTTCTTTGAGAGAGAGAGAGAGAGAGAGAGAGAGAGAGAGAGAGAGAGAGAAAAAGAGGGGGAGAGAGGGAGAGAGAGAGAGAGAGAGAGAGAGAGAGAGAGAGAGAGATGCGACAACAAAGAATATTCTCTATATTCCTAAACAGTTTCCGCATTGATAGTACTGTATACGGAGTCTTGACTCTTCACAACACACTTTAGAGAGCGAGCGACTCCGAAGCGGCCACTCCACAAGATGAAGCCGAAACCAACTACGCTACGCCAACCAAGGTCTATATAAGTACTTATATAGACCTTGACGCCAACTACGCCTTACGTTCGGTCCGTGACGAGGACGCGGTACTCGAGGCCGGGTCCGTTGTGCAGCAGCGCGGGGACGGGGCGCCACTGCAGCGCGACCGCCCGCCGCCCGGAGTCGGCGTCGCTCTCAACCTCGAAGGTCCCCACGCCCACGGCTGGGGCAACCTCGGGCGCTGTGGGTGTCAAGAAGGTTGGGTCACAGCGGACGTCTTTTTAAAAGTGTTGATGTCATAAAGCTTGCATGATTTATAGCAGATATGTGATGAAAGATGTTGAATATGAAATATTGTTGATTCGATTATATGATAGTGGAAGATGTGTTACTGCCAGAGCCTTTTTTTTATATATGAAATAGAATGTCTTCCTGTTGAAGTGTTACTCAGGTTCCGTTACCTCCTTGCGGCGTGACAGCCTCGGAAGCCTCAGATGACCACCATTTGTCGTCATCTTCGTCGTCGGACGGCGGTCGCGCCCCCGAGCGGAGTCTGACGCGCACCTCGTAGTCCACCCCGCCGTGCAGTGCCTCGAGGCGCACCGTCGCGGTTTTGTCGGTATAATATCCCGCCTCACTCTGGAAGCGGACACGCGTCACAGAGTGGCTCGGCGCGATTGGGAAGAAGGACGAAAGAAAAGAAGGAAATAATAGTGGAAGGGAAAGGAAAGATGGCGGAGGAAGCGAGTCAAAGAGCAAAGGGAAAGAAAGGAATAGATGGAGGGGAGAGCAAAAGGAAGGTAAATTGGATATAGAAAAAAACACGTTATGAAATATGGCTGTTGCTTTCATCTATACGCATCAGAGATAATATTCAGTGACACTGTTACTGCATTTTCATTATTATTATCACTATATTCCCTTCATTAGCTGTATCACATAGAAAGTTTCTTATGATGCCATATTAGATAAGGGAAATAACATTGATCCTCTCAATTTAAAGGGCATATGTGAAGTAATTATCGTGCATTGTTTTTTCTTTGAATATTGTTCAATAATGTATGCTTAGCCTATTCATGCAAAAAAAGGAAAAAAAAATCGAAGAGACCCTCTGGTATCCCCCTAAATCCCATAGCAACGCCCTTAGAAACGATGCAAAACTCGGCGGTCTTCGGCAAGCCCCGGTTGTGACGTCATTCCCAGAAACAGGGAGAATCTTGTTGAATAGCGTGATACACACAGTGCACCGCGAGTCGAGGATATCTCGGAATTGTTTCAAGCTATTAAAGTTTGTAACAAAGGATGCCGCGGCGTTGTGTAGCAATTCATTGTTCCCATTCATGTCACCAGCTATTTGAATGGCCAAAAGACCGCGACAGAGCAAGGAACTGGACACGTTTTGTGCATGCCAAGCGGAGCAACTTTCAGCCTGTGCCAACCAGCGTACTTTGCCTGAAACACTTCGAGCCCAATTGCTTTGCGAACAGAATGGCTTACGACTTGGGATTTGCAAAACGGTAGGCAATTTACAATTTTTGTCAAGATCACAACAGCGAAAACAAACTCTGAAAGAGCGCTTTTGCTTGGCGGCGAAACAAACAAAACAGGAATAGGAACATGCTCTTTTTTACTTTCTCGAGAACGCTATCAGCTGATGTCTGATCCAGTATGGATTGATGTACATGGCGATGTACAGTTGTATTACTACACAGAGATAGGGTAGGTACACCCCAAAAAGCGCAACACAAATAAATACCGATGCCCCTCCACTCGCGAATGGACGTAGGCCTGCGCCACGTGTGCAGACAAGAGATTTTATACCATACAGAAGCGGGATCACACGTTCGACTATAAAAAAAAATAATTTAGAAAATTACCATTCATTCAATCTCTTCGGGTCTCGACGCCACTCCATGTCTGGCTGGTTGGGCACAACTTCCACGACAACTGCAGCGTCGGGCTCGTGCATGTTCCAGCCAACAACCATTAACCCTTGATATTCCTCTTCCTCCAACTCTTCGAAGACATAGGCACCCTCTGAAGAAGTACTAATGTCCTCGTCGGAATAATCGGATGAAACTTCACTGATTTCACTGCCCTTGTAGTGAGTCCGCCATGTATTGAATGCAGAGAATGTTGTGATCGTGTTCTGAAATTGACGTCACATCCGGGTTCCGGATTTTCGCGGGAAAAGATAACGACCGGAAAATCGAAATAAATCAATTTCCTTTCTTCCTCATATTAGAGAGATGGCTTGCGAGCTATTTCTCCAAATATTAAAATTTTTCAGTTGTTACTTCACATAAGCCCTTTAACCCCCATATGTATGATTTGCTTTTTTCTCAATATGTTCTCCATCATGTATCTAATCTATAAATTATGTATGCACGTATAAACCATTGATCCCACTTTTACATCACACACTGGGTGGTTAGGATAACCCCTTATCACATTAAATTTACTTATGAATATAACAATCATATCAATACAACACAAGCTAACCATCCAGTCAAAGGCACCAAAAACGCTGACATTTTTAGGCCTGTAGTCCACGCTGTAAAAAAGACCGGGCTCGAAATTGAGAAAGAATTTTGGCGTCTCCCATCGGACTTCGAGCTCCTGGTATGACTCTGTCGTGCTTATGCTCAGCTTCTCGGCGGGACCAGGGATGACTGAAAAAGAAACAGAGTTGTTTCCCTTTTGTATTTTTCACACGGAAAATCGAGTGCGTATTGAGTTTCCCGATGATTTTTACGGTGTTCGCAGGTTCGTTCAGAAACGTATCATTAAAGTTCAGGTGTTTTGATCATAAGACCAAGGATGAGAAAACCAGGAAAATTGATTACACGAAAAACAAAAATATCTTTAAGAATTGGAACTCCCATTTAAGTGATGAGTATAATTTGATTTCCAGGAGTAATCCTCCACTGGGACACATATCGAGGTGATGAATAATCTTTCTCATAATTAATCAAACCCACCAACTTGGAAGACGGAACCAACCGATTGAAAAATGGTCGAATGTTGCATTTCGTTCGCTGGTGCCGGTCGAAAGTTCAATCATAACTTCGGGCGAAGTGAAGTCATATTCTGGGGCTTTCCAGTGGCAACACACCCCGGGGCAAGAGTCGCACCAATCTTCGTAGCACGTACAGGGTCTGCGAAAGCATTTATATTTTACGATTCGACTGAGGAATTGGCGTTCTATATAGTTTGACAGCAAATGTCTTCTTTTCGTTGATGTTTGCTGTACCCTTTCACAAATGAGACATTCGTACAATGGAAACGCAAAAATCAACTCACTGTTTGACATGCCAGAAATGTAGCCAGTTGTATAGATACATGGTGTAACTGGAGACAGAAGGAACCTTCGGTATCTCCCACATACACTGTAAGCTTTCGCTATTCACTGATGCACATGACAGGTTCTCCACGACAGTATCTGGTAAAGAGACGACGATCAGTTTCCTGTACCAGGCACTGAAAACATTTACTGAACTGATGGCGTGTAAAAAAAAAAAAAAAAAAAAAAAAGTGGGTGGCTGATTTTGAAGTGAAAGGTTACCGATGCTTGTGTGATGAAGTATTAGCAATGAATGAATCTTTAAATGAGTAACTGACGAGTCTGTAATTCCATATAGTTGTGTGAATGACGTATGAATATACGTAAACAAAATTTTAGAAGACTATTTAGTCTGAAAGATGTTACGACGAAATCTATTTGGATACCAACACGAGACCAGAATATCTACATATACTTTTCTTTTTCGAAAAAAAAGATAATTCGATTTGGAAGTTGAAGCGGTTACTTAGCATAGTTCAGATACCAAAAAATAAGTATAAAAAGGAATAGCCAGGATACTAAAAGAATCCGTGGTAACAATAAACAGGGAAATGATACGTAGAATGAGGAGGAAAGTGCGGATTCATGAGGGATTTACTATTTATTTTGTAATCCATGTTGGATGATAAAAGGGATTTATGTCTGGACGATATAAACCGTATTGCTAATGCCCTTGGGTCAACAGCATCTGCCGTATCTATATTCGTCTATATCCTTTTATACAAATCAGTTTTCAAATAGATAAAACAAACGGATTGGAATGAAGGAACCATCATGTTTGGAATGTTCATGATATTACGAATCAGAATAAGCTGATAAAGACAAAATGACTGATACGGCGAAAAAGTAGAATTAATTCTGCATGTGCATTTATGTGTATGGTGAATGGCATGATGAATTATGTGGTTGTGAATGATATGGTGAAGGTATATCTCGCCAAGATATGAACAAAAAAGATTTGATGAAAAACCAAGACAACTCAATACCTTCAGTGTCTCTTCCTCCCTTACTGGAGTCTTGTCGGACTGACGAGGTGACTTGCGAGACCAGCATGAGCAGGACTCCGAATTTCCGGCCATTATCGAGGCAGAAGGA
>NC_091579.1:16190309-16195309 GCF_042767895.1 Penaeus vannamei
CCTTGGTTGTTGCTGTTGGGTTGAAATGAGGTGCCTTCCATACTGTTATTAACATTATCAACATTTCTATCATAATCATAATAATGAGCATAACCACTGCTAGCTCTTAATATTATTATCATAATCATCATTATTATCTTAATCATACTCATTACCATTACTGTTATCCTCATTATCGTTTTTGGGCTTGTCTTCTTACACGGTAAGATATTCGCCAAGACAGCTGGATACATCTTCATCCTTCCTTCTTCCTTCGCTTCAGCATGTCCTCCTTCTCGCCCTGACTTCCAGACCTCAGCGTAAACTTTGGTTATCAAAATCTTTTCATTTTCCCGATATTGATTTCCATTGTTTGTTTCTACAAATTTAGTGTATTATTTTCCTCACGAAATGCAAAACACTTTTCCCTTTACATTAACCTCGTTTGCATCAAAGTATGTGATTGCATTCACACCAATTATATATTTGCTTTTGTGCGAAGTGGTTTATCATATATATTTACGACATTACTAATGAAAATTTTTACCCGGTCTTTATAATCTCATTATCTGTCTTCTACAGGCTGTGGCTCTTATCAACTCTTATCAGCAGATTATCTGGATGGATGTAGCGACATTGTCTGCAGAGTTAGTCGTTTTTCATGTTCCAGAAAAGTGTCTCCATATTTAGAGGTGCGTGTTGTTTACTATCATCATTTAAACGACGTATATAGACAGTTAATTTGAGATGGAACGTTTTAAGCTCATGAAATTATAAGTAAAGCAGTTTCTTGGTGTGCTATTATAAAACTACTTCTTTCGAAAATACAAACGTACAGGTGACACGTAATTAAGTTTGGCTAGTTGCGGCCTACGGTTCTTGTGATGCTGATTTTACTTTGATTTTTTTTTTTTTAATCGCATCGATTGGAACATCCTCAAGGGCGGTTACAGGGCATATGTGATCAAGCAACGTGTGCCTGAAAAGACTGACCGGTAACGGACAGAAAAATGGTGTACTGATGTGTCTTGTAATTTCTCAGGAACATATACTATGCGGCGTAATTTTCCGTGAAGGTGAAGAGAGTGTATTTGACTTTTTGATTTTCTCTTCCGTCATATTTGAAGTATCTCTTGAAATTTAAGCATTTAGCAACTGTTTCTTGATGATGGCGATGTAGCTTAAATCATTCGGGGTCTAGAATGCGTTATAGGCCAGGGAAAAGATATATGAAGTCTCTGTAAATAAAAAATGTGACTTGTGAGGAGGATTGGATTCGGTTGTCGAGCTTTGACTCGAATTCATTTAGTGCATCTTAAACCTTTTCATGTACAGTAAATGTAGATATAGATTTAGAGAGATATGTAACGGGATTGGAAGCGTGGTAAAGATAGTTCTATCACGGCGAAGCTTTTGTATGAACTTGGTCTCTTATCAGTATTATCGCTAACAATGATTTATGCGAACAAAGGGGCTTGCAGTGAAATTCATCATCACTTTATGCTGACCAAACTACGAGTATACGGTACATCCTCCTTCTACCGCCTATTGTATCAAGTTAGACTGTGACTGCTGGCATGAACTGGTCTTGACATATGTGCTGACACACCGCAATGCGTCCGCCGCTGGCATCAGCCTCCGCCACCATATGACATCGAAAGAAGTCCGTCGCCGGACTCTCCCTAAGCGAGACCTGACTTTGGAGGGTCCGACATGAAGTCCCTGTGCCACGTTGACGCTTGGAAGACCGGACTTCTGTTCCTGCTGGCGTCCCACGCCGCCTCGCAGGACTCACGAAGATCTGCCTCAATCCTGCGAAATGACTTCGACCGGAAAGTGTGTGACTCGCCTTCTCCAACCTCTGCAGGTATTTATTAGTCTTATGTCTATTCAATCGCATCCATTTAACCCACTCGCTTTTTTATTCCCTTAATTCTCTTGATTTTTCGAGCGTACCCAACTCTCTTTTCTATCCACAACCCAATCTCTTCTTGGATAATTCAGTCCGAATCCTAAGCTCGAGCCCCTTTTTCCTCGTCTTCAGAGCCAGTCGAGGACGACCTTTCGTGCGTGTCGCTGAGCCGTCGCAAGTTGAAGTGTCAGTGGCAGACCGCGAACCAAAGAGACGCTAAGATGTACCTATATAATTACACACCCACGTGGAATCCTGAAGAGTGAGTTTTCAGTGAGTTTCCACACTCATTTACGCAGTGACAGAAAGAGAGAGAGAGAGAGAGAGAAAGAGAGAGAGAGTAGATGATACAGATTAAAGAGATAGACAAGTAGGAAAAATAAATAGATAGATTGATAGACATACACAGAGAGAGATTATCCATCCCCTGTTGCTCTTACAACCTACATTCACAGCAAAAATACCCGCAGGCCGTGCACATGCGTTGAGGACTGGTGTGCTTCTTGCCTCGGCCTTTGCTGCTTGTGGAAAGTCTCCCCTTACGACCCAACTGCCCCCGAGATCATGATAGTAACTGCAACGGCCACGCAAGTCTGCAACGTGACCTTCAACCACTCAATCATCGGTTTGTTCAATTCATGGATAATCTTAATTCATGAATAATCAGAAAAATAAGAGGAAAGTCATGGTTATAAAGATGGAAAAAAAAATAAATGTCACAAAATGAAGTCAATGGTATCTTAATATGAGAGGTGCTGATTAGTTGCCAGGTTATCAGCTCATCTATTTCCACATATTTTTCGTCATAAAATCTTATCAGTGTTTACTAAACGAAATATCACGTTTTTTAATTATGTTTACATATTGTTTTTCACAAGAAATATTACCTACAAAACCAGTGTAGAATTCTCAAAAATTCAGCTCTATATACGTAAAACTCATTCCTACAAAGTGTTTAAAATCAAATAGTAAAAACAAGTCAAAATTTATGGTTTTCTTGCCTGATCTCCCGCAGTTCGACCAGACCCGGCTGCCGACGTCAAGGTCAACCAGACGGGGTCGTATCGGGAGCTAGAGGTGAGCTGGGAAACGCCTCCGTTCCTCTTGGAGTTCCAGCCAGGCCTCTTCTACAGCGTGGGCTACAGGCCTAAAAATGTCAGCGCTTATGGGCTTCTCGAATGGCAGGTTAGTGCATAGCCTTCGTTTGAGGTCCCTGTCACAGGAATGTTTTCCGTGCGAAAAGGGACCAACAAAAACATCAATAATGACAGTGATAATGATGATAATGATAATGAGAGCGTCATCCGTTTTTTTAGTATCATTATTTTCATAAGCTTACAAACCGAACGCTTGGGGGAGAGGGTAAATCTCTGGCGTACGGATCAAATGAGAGATCCTGAGGCAAAGGTCATCATTTTGACCTCTTTGCTCTACACTGGAGGGGGGAGGGGGTCTTGGGAAGAGGAGTGCTTCTTGCGAACTTGGATGACTCCCAGCTGTGATAATGATAATCATTATTGAAGGTAATAGTAATGGCAATAATAGTATTAATGATAATGATGATGATAGCAATTGCAGTAATAGTAATGATGATAACTATGGTGATGATAGTGATATTGCTAATGATGGTAATGATAATAATAACCATAATTATAATGATTATGATAACTATAATCATGATAATGCTGATGATATTGATAATTATAATAATGATTATAACGATGATAATAATGCTAATAATAACAATAATTATAGTGATAGTAATAATGTTCATGATAAAGATCAAAACAAGTATAATAATGATAACAGTAAAAATGAAAATAGTGATGATGATCATTATCATAATAAAATGATAATAAAGATGATAATGATACTGATGATAAGAATTATAATACCTGAAATAATAAAAATCGTAATAATTGTGATGACAATAATAATAACAATAATAAAGTAATAATGATAATAAAGAAATAATGATGACAATGTCAATGGTAATGATAGTAATAATAATTATTATTATTATGATTATAATAGTAATGCTAAAAATAATGATGATAACAGTAATGATAATGATAAGTAGAAGAAGAAAAATTATATCAATAATAGTAATCATGATAAGATAATATTTGTTTTTATTATGATAATAATGATAATGATAACAATAATAATAAACAATGATGATAATGATAATGGCAATGATAATCATGATAATGATAACAACAACAACAATGATAATGATAGTAATAACGTTAATAATGATAATGACAGTAATCATAGCAACAGTCATATTGATAATAATAGTGACTATAACAATGTTAATGGAAATAATGATAATAATATTAATGTTATGATGATGATGATGATAATGATAATGATAACAATAATAATGATAATGATAATAGTAATGATAATAATAATAACAATGATAATAGTAATAATAACAATAATGATGGAAATAATAGTTACATTACTAATAACAACAATGACAACTGTAATAATAATAATAAAACTAATGATGACAATAATGATAATAATAGCAATGATAATAACAATGATCACAATAATAATGATGATGATAATAGTAATAATAACAACAATAATAACAGTAATACTACTAATAATAATGATAGTAATGATATTAACAATTGCAATAATAATGACAATATCAACAATAGTAATAATAATAATGATTATGATGATAATAATAATAGTGATGATGGTGATGATGATAATAATAATAATATTGATAATAATAAAAATAATGATAATAATAATAATAATGATAATAATAATAATAATAATGATAATAATAATAATGATGATAATAATGATAATAATAATAATAATAATAATAATAATAGTAATGATAGATAATAATGATAACGATAACAGCAGTGATAATAATAAAATAATTATGATAATAGTGATAGTAATAACAATAACAATAACAATAATGGTGATGATAATGATAACAATTATAATGATGATGATGATAGAAACAATAGTAATATTATTGAGATTAAAATAGTAGTGATGATTATAATAGTGGTAATGATGATGATGATGATAATAATAATAATAATAATAATAATAATAATAATAATAATAA
>NC_091579.1:16205309-16207809 GCF_042767895.1 Penaeus vannamei
TCCCTCGATATATCACACGCACTGTTTTCGAAATGTGCTTGGCGATATCAGCCCATTCACAGTTTGTCTAGGATACATTTCCACCGAATCGATGAAGGGTTCTTCATCAAAGGCATTTCCCACCAACAGGAGAATCGAAGTTATAGTTCGGGAAGTTCAGAGGGAGATTATTCTACCCGAAGGCCTGGTTGATCAGCACTATCTGAGTGAACGAGCAAGAGAGGTCTGTCGGCGTGTCTGTGTTATCATCCATATAATTCTCTCTCATTCGTTATTACCATTTTTATTGTGAGTAATAAATAGCTACTTGATACTCAAGACAAAAAACTTGTTATTTGGAAATTTGGAAAGACTATTATTCATGCAAATCAGTGTCACCCTGAAAGGGGTTTCTCTTTCATGGAATTGTTTATAATGCAATATAATACGTCTTTCCAAATATATCTTTATGGTTCTTATGACATTTTCATTCGATGGTGAAACTAGCAGCGTCAGCCACAGCCACTCGACAGTCGGTCCAACAAGAATGTGCAAGCGCCGTCATCACAGGTGTTAGTATTTTACTTCTGATTGAGTATATACTGAATTATACACACAATATACATATAAAAATACACACACACACACACACACACATACACATACACACACACACACACACACACACACACACACACACACACACACACACACACACACACACACACACACACATATATATATATATATATATATATATATATATATATATATATATATATATATATATATGTATGTATATATATATCTTAGCCTCTAAGTGACTAATTCTGTTGTTGTACTAGGCTGCCACTCGACAAGATGCATCTTCAGTCGCTATCCTCTGGAGACCGAAGTCGTGCGCAGAACAACATCGAAGAAAAAAAAATTTTGATTGACCAAAATGGCTACGTTCTTCCCGTGTTCAATGACGTCGGCGAAGATAGTCAAAGAGGTGTTCACAAAGCTAATAACATCCCTGTATTCACTTCTCTTCCACCTTCTGGCTACGTTGAGGATTCTTATGGAGGACTGACAGGTCCTAATCCTAGCACCAGTGGCGAATTGCCTCCTATCGCCGCAGCTCGAAAAAGTAAGCCTCCAGCAGGCCATGTAGCAGTTGAGCCTCGTAGTTCAAATGTGAACATAAATTCACATGAAAAGGAAGGGATCCTGGTCAAGAATGAACGTGGAGCATCTCCCGGCTACGTTGTTCTCCCGACGAAAACCTCACGTGATTTAGGAGTGGTCATGGATGGGGGTGACCAGGGAAAGTCTTCTACAGGTTATGCTTCTCTTCCACTAGTTGGTTTGGGTACACAAACCTTTCAGAATTTAGAAGAGAACACTGAGAAAGATGGACAAGGAATATCTACTAACTTTGTAGCTTTTCCAGCTGCAGATTTTACAACACAAGCCTCCCATGGTTCGGGAGAGAGCATTGGAAAATCCTCTGGCTATATAGCCTTCCCAGCAACAAATTTTGCTACACACACTCCAAAAGGTTTAGAAGACAATAGTGTTAGAGATGAACATGGAAAATCCCCTGGCTATATAGCCTTCCCAGCAGCAAATTTTGCTATGCACACTTCCAAAGGTTTAGAAGAAAACAGTGTTAATGATGGACATGGAAAATCTACAGCTTATGTGTCTTTTCCACCATTTGTTTTTTGCGAGAAATCAATTAGAAATTCCCCATCCCCAAGTTACATAGCTTTTCCACCGGTGGGTTTTGGTCCGCACAACCCTTAGAGTCCTAATGGTCCGCAGCAGATAAAGAAACGCAGCAGAATCGAAGACACATTCAAAGCAAGGCTCAACAAACGAGATTTTAGTATAAATACCGTAAATGTGGCTCGTAAAAAATAGCGGGTCACTGTCCTAAGCCAACAGGGAAGTGTATATCTAATACACATCTTATTTTAAAAAATCTAGAAATTCTTATTGACAGGTTCTTGATAGAGGCTGATGGAGAGGCAGAGACAAGGAGAAACAGAAATGATGATGATGGTTATCATCTAACATAAATGTTGATGTGGTAATGATGATAATGTTAGTGATGCTGTTTCTAAGAACGTAAACTGTTATTGTTATAGAATATCGTAAACTCGTTTTTTTCTTGTATATTTATGCTAGAAACGGCGAATTCGTACTGATTCAGGGTGGTTCAGCTACGGGCCCAATTGTGTCCCCTGCTCTGATATGGCTGGTCGCGAGTACTCTAGCTAATCTCGAATTATTTCATATAAACAGCATTAAATTATCTACTATAAGGTTATTAGATAAGAGCGATTCAATACACACCCATACCTTCAAACCTTCAATATATGGCCCTCGGTCAGTGGTTCTCAACCTGTGCGCCGCGACCTCCCCTCGCGCGCGCCGCCAAGATTTAATGGGCATCCAGGCATGGCTTGAATTTGTGCCTTGCATCACTTATATGGTAATAAAAATCAACAACTTATAGTATTGGTAATAACAA
>NC_091579.1:16225309-16230309 GCF_042767895.1 Penaeus vannamei
GAGGGAGGGAGAGAGGCAGACAGACAGACAGACAAACAGAAAGAAAGACAGACAGACAGAGACAGAGACAGAGAGAGAGAGAGAGAGAGAGAGAGAGAGAGAGAGAGAGAGAGAGAGAGAGAGAGAGAGAGAGAGAGAGAGAGAGAGAGAGAGAGAAACTCGAAGTAGACAAAGGAAACCAGACGGATCAGCAGAAGCACCAAGATCTAGCTCGCCTACATTTCCATTTCATCACAAAAAATCTTTCCAACGTTTCTTTTGTGTTCTACAGTCTCTCGTCTCTCTCTCTCTCTATTTATCTCTCTGTCTCTCTCTCAGTCTCTGTCTCCTTCCCTCCCTGCCTTCCTCCCTCCCTCTCTCCCTCTCCTTCTCACCTCCTCCCTCTCTGCCCAACTCTATTTCCTGCTTCAGCATTTCTTTCTCTTTCTCTCTCTCTTTCTCATCCCCTTCTTCTTTATACATGCATATATATATATATATATATATATATATATATATATATATATATATATATATATATATATATATATATATATATATCATCGAAGACAGCACGACCCATCGATCCCTTCCAACCAGCATCTTCGGCCTATCTCACAGATGCAGCATCCTCTAACGCCAAAAGAGGAAAAGATTCGCCAAGAAACGCCCCGCAGTCCATTAAATCAGCTGTTAACATCATCCCGTCGTAGAATAGCCAGAGAAAGGGTCTGAACTGCTGTCTCGCTGGCTGTGAGGAGGAAAAACAGGATTTAAAGGAACATGAAATGAATGAGATTGATAACGATAAGTAATAATGTTAGTGATGATGAAAATAATCTACATGATAATTGTTGAAAAGATAAAAATGATAATAATAATGATTTTAGTGCTAATATAGATAACGGCACAAAACACAATCATCATAATCATCGAATGCAACACTATATAAGCAGTGGTAATCATCACGGTCGTCCCCGTGTGTCAGTACAGTGCAATGCGATCCTCTGCAAGTGTGGCTAGCTATCTCAGGCTATCATTCAGGGTCTTCTGTTCTCGCCATTAATGTCACACTCGATGATTAGCTCAGTGTTGCTTAAATAACAATAAACAGAACATTATTCCAGATGATAGAGTTGAGCTTTGACAACATATGCGCATGTATCATATACATAAATGCATCAACACACGTAAGTAGATAATTTTACCTACACATCAGAATAACTGTGTGAAGGATTACAATCACCGTCATCTTTATTCAACATTTCCCGTTGCAAATTAACAACCGATGGAAATTCAAAGATCTTAACATTGGGAAAATAAATATGAATAACTACATTTATTAGATTTTCGAAAACTTGAATGGATTTGAATTCCAGTGCACATAAATTTCAAATATAGATTCTAAGACTCATTAAAAAATACGTTACAAATATCAATCATTAAGTTACAACATATAAATGTCATCTGAAATAAGCAAATCTCTAAGACGGCGCTTTGAAATATACTTCACAAATATCAATCATTAGACTTTGCAACATATAATTGCACTTTAATTAAGTTTCGATGACAATCGAAGCACAGGCCATGAACGGCCACAGAAGAAATCGGATGTAGACACATTCTTAGACTTGCTGCCTAAGAACAATACAACAAAAAGATGTCTCAAGTCGCTGAAGAAGTTACAGCTTTTCCTAGAATGAATCAGCTTTGCCAAGAACATACTTTTCCTATTCCAGTCACAAGGAAGGGAGTGGGAGGTTTCATGACTGGACTAGGATGTGTGTGTGTGGGGGGGTGTATGTGTGTCACAGTGTACCTGTGTTTCCTTTATTATTTTGTGTGTATTCATTGGTATATGAATATACATACAGTGCACACTAAGCAGCATATACAATATTCAGCTATGTATCTTAGTGTTTACCATATACATGAGCATTAATGTTTGATTTAACTCCTTTGTACATGTTTGTGATTTTGTTAGTATCTTAATATAATTTTTATTCATGCCCATGTGTCTGCTACGTATGCGCCAGATGTACACGCCAAAAGCCATGATTTCTGGCTCTCTTCTGAACCAATTAATCACACCTAGAAAAAAGGTAACGAACATGGTACCGCCCGTCGATTTCCCCAAACAGCTTCCACCGCCCAACCCGTTCCTCAGTTTCAGAGAAATTCCGCGGTGCAGGTGCAAGCCACGAGCTCGGGCGGCCTTGCAAGGTGTTCCGCCGCCAAGACGATCCGCAGGCAGCTCTCGCTCTCTCCGCCCGGCCCAGCTCCCGCCCTTGCTTGGACGCCACCGCCTCGCCGCCCTCAGCACTAAGCTCGAGCCAAGACGCTAATTTTCACTGCGCTTCGTCTTCGTGTCAATATTCATGACGTTGTGTCGGTGGCGCTGAAGTTCATTTGTGTTAGGAAATGTTAAATACTTTCGTATAGTCACCCAAACTGCTAACAATACGACATTCGCCAATCGGCTATTTTCAGGTTTGTCTAAATCCAGCCGACCAATCGCTTGGCAAATCATTCTGGCTATTTCCTCCTCCTCCTCCACCGCGTTCTCCCGCGGCTCTCCCCATCAAGAGAGTGAGCGTGAGCATGTGTCTGGCGGCTCTCACCAGCCAGGGAACCCCAGCTCTCCACACAAGGAATACCCGCTGTCATGGCCGTGTCCGATTTTCCTCTCGCTCTCGCGCCGCGTTCGTCTAGGGCGGCTGCCGGAGTCTGCTTTCTCGGCTTTTCTTTGAATGTTCATCTTAGCGTCAGAAAGTTTTGGTAGACATATATTCTGACTCTCGAAGCGATGTACTCTGAAGGTATTATTCAATATTTTGTTGCACGAAAGGTCCGATGCCAAAGCTCACGAGCGAATGTACTATTGCCTTGCATATTTTGATGATGGTGACGTCATTCAGGGGTGCCAACCGTTCCGACGAGTCCGCCAAGGCCGAGCGTAACCTGGTGGTGTTAACGACATCCTCGTATGTACATTCTACGACCTTACACCCTTATTCTAGTGTTCATTGCTTATTTATAAAACAATAAATATCGAATTATTCATTACTGAAAAGGTAAGAATATCGTTGTCCTCAAATGAAACGAACGCACAGGAGTGCACCGTGTCAAATTTGAAAAGTAAAAGAAAAAAAGAACACTTCTCTAAGTTCTCCGTAGTAGACGTACACTTATTCGTTTCAGAGGCGATTCAGAGGAGAATTCGCGTTAAGTTTTCCTAAACAGGAAGTTGCCCATGGCGCGGTATTCGGTTCGAGCGCTTCAGACCCTGTCGCCCGGCGCAGACTGCCAGCTATTAACTGAAATTCTAAGAATCATACAATGCAGCTCCAAATGGGTTTGCGCGTCTGTCAGTCTGTCTGTCACTCGAATTATAAACCGGGAAATGTTTTGCTTGAAGCCGCTATTGCTAAGACAACCTTAGATAATTAACCCGCGCTCTCTTTGCTTGCCATTCCCCTACAGGAAGTTGCAGCATTCTTGTAATGCAACTCATCCTAAACAGTTATTATGTAAACATGGCGAGGGCGTCTTAAATGAAGTCAATCGCATCACTATTTTTCTACACCGAGTCGGAAGAGTGACATGTATGAAAAAGCCTTCAATGAATGGATCAAGTCATAGGTTGAAAACATGAGCCGGAGGTGGGGAAGGGGGGAAGAGGTTGGGGGGGAGGGGGTTGGAGGCAGGGAGGAGGAGACGGAGAGGAGGAGAAGAGTGGTGGATGAAGTTGTTCCATTGTCATAGAAACACGCAAAGCTTTAGAACTCTTACCAAGTGTTTGGGAGTTTGAGCGCTATTTAGGTGAGAGGAGACAATACACTATGTATGGATAAGGTGGAAGAATGGGAAGGGTGGGGGGTGGGGGGGGCAGAGGACGGCTGTGGGAGAGAGGTGAAAATTGAAACTTTCCATGTTGCACAAAACTCGTTAGCAACTGCAAGGGCATTGGGTATCCAAAGACTCTGGCAGTTCAAACATTCTCTGAAGGCGCTTGTTTGAAGGAGAGATAAAAGGTGAAAAGAAAGAAATGCGCTGTGAAAAAGGCAAGGGAAAAGAAGATAGAAAGACTGAGATTTTGTGGGATAAACATATAGATGGAGAGTGGGAGAGAGAAAGAAAGAGAGAGCGGCAGTCAAGCACGCAACCACACACACACATACACACACACACACACACACACACACACACACACGTACGCATGCACACACACACATACGCATGCTCACACACACACACACACGCATGCACACAAACACACAAACACACACACACACATACGCATGCACACACACACATCTCTCTCTCTCTCTCTCTCTCTCTCTCTCTCTCTCTCTCTCTCTCTATATATATATATATATATATATATATATATATATATATATATATACAGAGAGAGAATAAGAAAGGGAGAGAGGGAGGGGGAAAGAAAAAGAGAGAAAGAGAGGGGTGGGGGAGGAAGAATGAGAAAGAGGGAGCGAGAGAGAGAAATAAAAAGTGGGAGAAAGGGAGAACGAGAGGAGAGAGAGAGAGACGAAGGGATAGAGAAAGAAAGAGAGAGAGAGGAAGGGTGAAGAACGCGTGAGGGGGAGGGGCACCGCCGGCGAGACACGTGGGTGCCCGGACGAGGGTTTGTGGGCGCAGGTGGGCGGTGCGTGGGCGCCCGTCCGTCGTGCCTCGCTCGCCTCATCCTTATCTTCTATTGTCTCTTTCTCGCTTGAGAAAAGAGTCATAGAAACACAGCTAGATAGATATACTGATAGAGATAGAGAGAGAGAGAGGGATAAATACATAGAAGAATAGATATATGCATAAACAATATATATATATATATATATATATATATATATATATATATATATATATATATGTATGTATCTCTCTCTCTCTCTCTCTCTCTCTCTCTCTCTCTCTCTATATATATATATATATATATATATATATATATATATATATATATATATATATATACATATATATACATATATATATAGACTGGTGCA
>NC_091579.1:16255309-16257809 GCF_042767895.1 Penaeus vannamei
ACAAGTACAAAGGCACCAGCTAGTTGTGATGTTCTGAACGCAACGCAAAGGTTGAAATAGTAAAGTGTTTGCTTTGGTTCACGTTGCATAATCCAAGGCAACATTTACAGACGAACTCAATATATATGATACGATCCTGCAGCCAGCGACGGACGCAGCAGATGAGGTGGAGAGAAAGATAAATGAAAGGCAAGATACGCAGTGGAGGAGGCACAATGCGACAAGTGGAATCAAGGTGTGGAAGGTTATCTGGAGGGCACGGCGTGTGGAATGGAGAACACGGCTGGTGGAAACGACACGGTGGAATAGAAGACGCTAAAAAGGTATGTTGAGCACGAGGTACTGAAGGGAGTTGAGGGCATAGATTGGCAAACTCGGGCAAGTGGATTGGGGAATGGGAGGGCGCGACAGGTGGATGGTGAGCCCGAACGGATGGAGCGGAGGGCGCTTCAGGTGGAGCGGAGGGCACTTCAGGTGGAGCGGAGGGCACTTCAGGTGGAGCGGAGGGCACTTCAGGTGGAGCGGAGGGCACTTCAGGTGGAGCGGAGGGCACGGCATGGTTGGTGGACAGCAAGACAGGTGGGGCAGACGGGCAGTGTAGAAAGGGGCAAGACAGGTGAACAAGGGCAGGTCGGGAACGCTGAGGAACGAAAAGGAGGTAAAGTTAACGTTAATCGAAAAAAATGCAAGGTGGAAGAGTCGGGGTTGCCCGCGCGAATGCTTGCAAGATCGAGGCAGCAGGACGGAAGTAGTGGTATGTGGAAGAATAAGAAGGGAGAAGAGGCATGAGAAGACGAAGGAGGGAGTAGAGGAGGGAGGGAATGGGGTAAAGGGGGAGCGAGGCAGCAAGTGAGGGAGAGAGGGAGGGAGGGGGCAGTGGAAGAGGGAGAATGAGGGGGAGGGGGAGAAGAAGGAGAGGGGGGAGGGAGGAGAGAGGGCAACCCCACGCCGAGCAAGCTGGGGACACCACCACGATATTTTAAGGTTGGCAATCATGTCCGTGCGACTCGAACGTTTTAACTTGTGGGAAATTATCTTTGATTTTGGGGTATTTATGTTTTATTTCTTATTTTCTTTCAGCGTATGCGTACACGATGGTGTAAGTTATCGATTAGCCACGGACCTTGTCGACCTTTCTATTGCAATGAGTATAATAATTAAGCAAGCAGAGGTTTCTGCGGAAGCGATGTCCGCGGGATTAAGATAGAAGTGAAACATTATAAAACATCTCCAAATCCTACTAAACATCGGGTAGGTTACGTCAACACCGCTTACATTCATGGACAGTGTGGCGCCGCGCCGAGCAGGGCTTCCCTCCCCACACACGCTAACTCTCACGAACCTCGAAGACCCAAATACGCAATAAAGCCTCTCAGTAAAGTACTTTATTACTATTTCGATAACGAACGTAGTCCACTATGACAGTACAAGATGAGATCTGTACAATGGCGTGAGATACATTGACGTGAGGTGGTGGAGTAGAAGGAGCTTGACATGCGCTAGGATTAGGGTGACCAGAAGAGTACAGTTGGGCTTTAGTTGTGTTGTGCGAAGGTTGTTGTGGCGAGCGTTCCGTTGTACCCAGAAATATACCTTCATTTCTTTCTGTTGTGTGAGTTTACCTACTACGATCTGCTTTCGAGTATCTCATTTATGTAAGGTGTATGAGGATACAGCGGGTGTCATTGTGCGGGAATGTGTTTACAGTGAGTGCAAGGAGTTAGTAGTAGTAGTAGAAGTCTGGTTCGAAAGCCCGAGTCTTGGGCGAGAGAACTACCAGACTGGGACATTTCTCGGTGGAGAACCCTGTCGTTTTCCACAATTTATGGATCTTTCATACGTGTATCTGGAGTTCTGCCCTCGCCGCTGACAACCACCGCGTCAGGAGAGGCAGAAAGACGAGTGAAGGAAAGGGGGAAGGCGAAGACAAGAAGCTGAGCCGCGCGCGGCTGTGTAGAGGACGTGACCCCTGAAGAACCACCATCAGGAGCTCTTGCTTTTCCCTCTTCCCGTCATACTCGGGTAAGTGTCGGTGGTGTGGTGTGACAGCGAGGGTGACAGCTCGGGGTAGTGGTGGATGGGGAAGCACGGATGTGGAATGTCTCCCTAGAATTAGGCTCGCCAGAAGCACTCGCCGTCTTGCAAGAAGCGGCGCGCATTTTGTGCCGCTGACGATTTAAACCTCGTCGTTGTAGCTCACTCATCGAAGTCATTTGTCAGACTTACGGTTAGGCTTATGTCTACAATGGTGTTTTTGAGAACCGTGGCCTCACCGAACCGCTAGTCGTTCGGACAGACGATATGTTCCGATAGTTATTCGTGAACGGTACAGATCATTTGGAAATCTTATTTACAATCACCTGTCACCCCGGCAATTCATGTCCTGGGCACGGGCGGTTAGCAGATGTCACGACGTGGGTATGGTGTGGGGCAGGTGGCGGAGGGGCGGGCGACGGGGGTGGGGGGAGTAAAGAGGGGCAATGTTGAATGGACCCAGTGA
>NC_091579.1:16267809-16270309 GCF_042767895.1 Penaeus vannamei
TGCGGGCTGGATCCGAGGCTGCACACTAGCTTGCAGGCAGACGGATGTTGGATCAGGAAAATGGCGATGAAGAGGTCGGAGGAGGCCGTCGTTTTCAAGGGTGCTGGATCTTGGAAGCCTGACAATAGCTTCAACGACTGGTAGCGTCGTGAAGGTTTGTGGTATGTGAGGTAGTCTGCCAGATGGTTGTAGTGAGAAGCCAGATGATAGTGCGAACAAACTTGGCTTGGAGGTCAGACGGTGGTAATGAGAAGAAGCCTAACGATGGTTGAGATTGGAGGCCTGGGAGCCAATAGCCATGCGAGCCTCGCCCGCGGGAGTGTGCGAGGGGACGCGAGGCCGCTGGTCGAGGGAGGCGGGTGGAAAGGGTCGCCCTCTGTCTGTGTCTGTCAGTCTGTCTGTCTGCTTCTCTCTTCTTTTCTCTATAGTTCTCTCTCCTCTCCTCTCCTCTCCTCTCCTCTCCTCTCCTCTCCTCTCCTCTCCTCTCCTCTCCTCTCCTCTCCTCTCCTCTCCTCTCTCCTCTCTCCTCTCTCCTCTCTCCTCTCTCTTCCCTCTTCCTCCCCTCTCTCTCTCTCTCTCTCTCTCTCTCTCTCTCTTTCTCTTTCTCTTTCTCTTTCTCTCTCTCTCTCTCTCTCTCTCTCTCTCTCTCTCTCTCTCTCTCTCTCTCTCTCTCTCTCTCTCTCTCTCTCTCTCTCTCTCTCTCTCTCTCTCTCTCTCTCTCTCTCTCTCTCTCTCCTCTCTCTCTCTCTCTCTCCTCCTCCTCCTCCCTCCTCCTCCTCCTCCTCCTCCTCCTCCTCCTCCCTCCCTCCCTCCCTCCCTCCCTCCTCCCTCCCTCCCCTCCCTCCCTCCCTCTCCCTCTTTCCCTCTACCTCCACCTCCCTCTCCCCTTCCCTCCCTCCCTCCCTCCCTCCCTCCCTCCCTCCCTCTCTCCCTTCCCCTTCCCTCCCTCCCTCTCTCCCCTTCCCTTCCTCCCCCTCCTCCCTCCCTCCCTCCCTCCCTCCCTCCCCCCCCTTCCCCTTCCCTCACTCCCCCTTTCTCCCCCTCCCCCTCGCCCCTCCCCTCTCTGACTCCCTTCCCCCTCCTCCCTTATCCTTCCTCTCTTACTTACTCCCTTCCCCCTCCTCCCTTATCCCTCCTCTCTTACTTATTCCCTTCCCCCCTCCTGGTCCCATCCCCCTCCTACGTCTGTCTGTCCGTCCGTCGATGTATCCCTCCCTCCACCCCTCCTTTCCCGCCACTGTGTTTACGTTTGTATATGTAAAAGTGTTCAAGGCGTGGGAGTGACACATGGAGGGAGTTCTTACTCCAACATATCAGGCTAGCAGCACAGGTGGCGCGGGGCCTCCAGAATGTACACCATGTTGGCAGGTGTGCGGGAACACCACATAGTTGGCTTTGGAAGGCGATGGCGGGGGCACCGCGTCTTGCTCGCCATGCTGTGCCGGTGCCCGCTGTGCCTTACTTAGCTTGGTATATTTGCCGAGATTATCGGACGCCTGGCTCTGAGGACGGGCAAAGGAGGGGCCGTTTTGTTGCGAGGGGAGGGCGAAGGGAAGGTGGAAGGATGGGGGTTAGGAGGGGAGGTGTGGAGGGAATGCGAGGGCGAGGGCATGGGAGGGTGAGGGCGGGGTGGAGGGCGTGTGGCTGAAGGGAAAGGAGGGTTCGCGCTGCGAGATGACTGACGCGAGGCGAGGGGGCGAGGACCGCGGGGGACGGATGATGCACGGGGGGGGGGGGGGGTGATGCAAGGAAATGAGGGGAGCCGAGACGAGAGGCTGCAGGCGAGATGAAGACGAGGGAGGAGCGAGTTGAGGTGGAACGGCTTGTGACGAGCGCCGCGCCGAGGGACGCTGTGACCGGCACACCCACTCGCGGCCGGAAGTGCTCAACAAGGCAGCAAATGCGCGCGATGTACTGCATCAGTCGCCCGTGGCGCCATGTGCCCTCGCGTGATGAGTTAATGAGACGCTGAATGTTTGGCGAGTTGCACTTGTTGCTGCGGCGGGCGGGGCGGGAGCGGCCGGGGGAGGAGGGCGCCCGCGATTCTGTGGCCGCGACAACGCCATGTCTGAGCAGCGAAGATGGAGAGATAAGTGAAGAAAGAGAAGGAGGGAGAGTGAGAGAAAGAGAACAATTTGCAATTGAGTGGATTAGAGTGAGAGTGCGCGTCATGGCAAGGGAAGGGGGGAATCTGGTGAGTGAGATAAGTATGGCAAATTGTGACTGCGGTGGGGGAGAGGAGGAAAGAGGAGGGGGGGTAGGTAGGGAGTAGAGTAGAGGATAGAGTGGAATAGAGCTGAGGGCAGGGGAGGGAGGGAAGGAGGGAGGGAAAGGGGAGGGAGGGAGGGAAGGGAAAGGAGAGGAGAGGAGTGTGGGTGAGGGTAGTGTGTGTGTGTGAACGTGCTGGAGTTGGTTTTGGAGTAGTGTGAGCTTAGTGGAGCTGGGCGGCGGGGTGGGAACAGAGCTAGAGGCCGGGGAGAGGCGGACGAAGAGGGGAGAC
>NC_091579.1:16275309-16277809 GCF_042767895.1 Penaeus vannamei
CCTCTCTCTTCCTCCTTAAGCCCCCCACACTGCCTGCCTCTCCCCTTCCCCCCTCCCTCCCCCTCCCCCTTCCTTCTTTATGGCTCCCCTCTATCTGCTTGTCTCTCCCCTTCCCCCCCTCCTTCCTCCCCTCCCTCTTCCTCACCTCCCTCCGCCTCCCCTCCCCCTTCCTCCTTCACCTTCCCCCTCTATCTCCCTGCCTCACCCCTTTCCCCCCTGTGCCTAGTATATCCCTCCCCCCCCCCCCCTCCACCCCTCCCCGCTCCCGTTCGACCCGTCACCCCACCTGGCTGGCTGATGACGTCACGCCGCCAGCATGCCCAAGATTGTTTCTTTTTTTTCCTTTTTTTCTTCGTCTTCTTTTTTTCCGTGTTCTGTTCTTCTGTTCTCGTTTTCTTCAGGTCGGATGGCGAGGCCGGCATCGTCCGTCGCTAGGTTGGGGAGATGGAGAGGGAATGAGAGAGGTAGAGAGGGAATGAGAGAGGTAGAGAGGGAATGAGAGAGGTAGAGAGGGAATAGAGGAAAGAAATGAGAGAGGGAATGAAGGTGAGAGGGAATGAGGAAGGTAGAGAGGGAATGAGAAAGAATTGAGAGGGAATGAGAGAGGTAGAGAGGGAATGAGAGAGGTAGAGAGGGAATGAGAGAGGTAGAGAGGGAATGAGAGAGGTAGAGAGGGAATGAGAGAGGTAGAGAGGGAATGAGAGAGGTAGAGAGGGAATGAGAGAGGTAGAGAGGGAATGAGAGAGGTAGAGAGGGAATGAGAGAGGTAGAGAGGGAATGAGAGAGGTAGAGAGGGAATGAGAGAGGTAGAGAGGAGGGGAGAGGTAGAGAGGAATGAGAGGAGAGTAGAGAGGGAATGAGAGGAAGGTAAGGAGAGTAGAGAGGGAATGAGAGAGGTAGAGAGGGAAGGAGAGAGGTAGAGAGGGAATGAGAGAGGTGAGAGGAAGGAGAGGAGTAGAGGGAAGAGAGAGGTAGAGAGGGAATGAGAGAGGTAGAGAGGGGAATGAGAGAGTAGAGAGGGAAGAGAGAGGTAGAGAGGGAAGGAGAGAGAGGTAGAGAGGGAATGAGAGAGGTAGAGAGGGAATGAGAGAGGTAGAGAGGGAATGAGAGAGGTAGAGAGGGAATGAGAGAGGTAGAGAGGGAATGAGAGAGGTAGAGAGGGAATGAGAGAGGTAGAGAGGGAATGAGAGAGGTAGAGAGGGAATGAGAGAGGTAGAGAGGAAGGAGAGGAGTGGGAGAGGGAAGGAGAGAGGTAGAGAGGGAAGGAGAGAGAGGTAAGAGAGGGAATGAGAGAGGTAGAGAGGGAAGGAGAGAGGTAGAGAGGGAAGGAGAGAGGTAGAGAGGGAAGGAGAGAGGTAGAGGGGAAGGAGAGAGGTAGAGAGGGAATGAGAGAGGTAGAGAGGGAATGAGAGAGGTAGAGAGGGAATGAGAGAGGTAGAGAGGGAATGAGAGAGGTAGAGAGGGAAGGAGAGAGGTAGAGAGGGAAGGAGAGAGGTAGAGAGGGAAGGAGAGAGGTAGAGAGGGAATGAGAGGTAGAGAGGGAAGGAGGGTGAGAGGGAAGGAGAGAAGGAGAGAGGGAGGGAAGGAGAGAGGTAGAGAGAGAGGAGAGGGGAGTAGAGAGGAAGGAGAGAGAGTAGAGAGAGAGTAGAGAGAGAGAGAGAGAGAGAGGAGAGTGAGAGAGTGAGAGAAGAGTGAGAGTGAGAGTGAGAGTGAGATAAGAGTAAGAGAGAGAGAGAGAGAGAGAGAGAGAGAGAGAGAGAGAGAGAGAGAGAGAGAGAGAGAGAGAGAGAGGAAGAAAGAAAAGGAGGGAGGAATGAAGGGAGAGTGAGTGAGTGCGTGCTTGTGTGCGTGAGTAAACAAACAAAAGGGGAGCAGGGAAAGGAGAGAAAGCAAGGGAAAGAGGAAGGGAAGGAAAGAAGGGAATGAACAAAACAACAATTGGAAAACTGAAGAGAGGAGGGAAGAAGGAAGAGGCTAAAATAAAGTAAATAGGGAAGGGGTCACCACCAACGAAATGCGAAAAGGCGACGAGAACCAGGCAGGCCGCGGAGATGCATTGCCTTCAGACGTGGCAGACGAGATGCTGCCGCCGTCCCGTTCGCGATGCCGGGGGAGCCAAGTGCGCAGGCGTGAATGGGCGGCCGGGGAGATTTACGAGTGAATGAGTGTGAGTGAGGGAGAAGGGTCGGCGAGTGCGGTGATGCCATATTCGTATGGCGGTATTCCCCTCATCTTCTCCAACTCCATCGTCATCTTTTCGTTTTCCTCTCCACCCTCTCTCACTCTCTCTCTCTCTCTCTCTCTCTCTCTCTCTCTCTCTCTCTCTCTCTCTCTCTCTCTCTCTCTCTCTCTCTCTCTCTCTTCTCTCTCTCTTTCTCTCTCTCTTCTCTCTCTCTCTCTCTCTCTCTCTCTCCCTCTCTCTCTCTCTCTCTCTCTCTCTCTCTCTCTCTTTCTCTTTCTCTCTTTCTCTCTTTCTCTTTCTCCCTCTCTCTCCCTTACA
>NC_091579.1:16282809-16290309 GCF_042767895.1 Penaeus vannamei
TCCCCTCTTCCCTATTCCCCTGAACCCTCCCTTTCCCCTCCTCCCTCCTCGCTCCTTTCCTCTTCCCTCCTCCTCTTTCTCCCCCCATCCCCCTCCTCCTCCCCCCATTCCCCCTCCTCCTCCCCCCATTCCCCTCCTCCTCCCCCCATTCCCCTCCTCCTCCTCCTTTTCCTCCCTCCCCTCCTCCCTCCTTTTCCTCCCTCCCCTCTCCCCTCCCCTCTCCTCGTCCCTCCCCCTCTCCTCGTCTCTCCCCTCTCCCCTTCTCCTCGTCCCTCCCCCTCTCCCCTCCTTCTCCTCGTCCCTCCCCTCTCTCCCCTCCTTCTCCTCGTCCCTCCCCCTCTCCCCTCCTTCTCCTCGTCCCTCCCCCTCTCTCCCTCCTTCTCCTCGTCCCTCCCCCTCTCCCCTCCCTTCTCCTCCCCTCCTCCCCTCCCGCCTCCCCTCCTCCTCACCCCTCCTCCCCTCCCGCCACCCCTCCTCCCCTCCCGCCTCCCCTCCCGCCACCCCTCCTCCCCCACCTGCGCATCAAACAAGTGGCACAGCGTTGAGCCAAACGTTGGACGGAGCCTTCTCGTCCATAGCTGCTGCTGCCGAGGGGACGGCGGCTGTGGGCGGCTGAAGCTGGTTTTTAATTTTGCCATTATTGCTACTGTTGTTGTTGTTGTTGTGGCTGTAGCTGATGCTGTTGTTTGCATTTTATATGATGATTATTATTGTTGTTATTGTTGTTATTGTTTTTTTTTTGTTTTTATTTTACTATTATTTTTGTAGTTTTTATCGTTCTTATTATTGTTATTTTTATTGTAGTTAATATATATTGTTATCATTATTGTTATTATTATTAATGTTATTGCTATTGTTGTTGTTGGTGTTATTATTATATTATTATTATTATTATTATTATTATTATTATTATTATTATTATTATTAGTAGTAGTAGTAGTAGTAGTAGTAGTAGTAGTAGTAGTAGTATTGCTATTATTATTATGTTGATATTATTATTATTATTATTATTATTATTATTATTATTATTATTATTATTATTATTATTATTATTATTATTATTATTATTATTATTATTATTATTATTATTATTATTATTATTATTATTATTGTTATTGTTATTGTTATTGTTATTGTTATTGTTATTGTTATTGTTATTGTTATTGTTATTGTTATTATTATTGTTATTGTTATTGTTGTTGTTATTATTATTATTATTAATATTATTATTATTATTATTATTATTATTATTATTATTATTATTATTATTATTATTATTATTATTATTATTATTGCTACTGCTGCTCTTGTTATTGTTATCAACATTTTTATTATCATTGTAATTATCATTATTGTATAGTATGATTTCCACTTTTGTTATCGTTATTGTTCTTCATCTTCTACTTTCTTTTTCTTCTTATTATTATTATTATTTTCTTTTTATAATCATAAATATCATCATCATCATTACTGTTAAGATTGTTATTTTTGTTATTATTATTATTATTATTATTATTATTATTATTATTATTATTATTATTATTATTATTATTATTATTATCATCATTATCATTATCATTATCATTATCATTGTCATTATTATTATCATTACTATTATTATTACTATTACTATTATTATTATTATGTCGTCATCATCATCATCATCATCATTAGACTAGCCATTGTTATCGATATTATTGTTATTGCTTTTATTATAGTTAGTATCATTAATAGCTATATCTTGACAGCAGATTAGAGGATTAGATCAACTCTGGGTATCCAAATATAGTTGAACTGAGCATTTTTGTGTCTGGTAGTGAAATGTATCATTACTATTATTACAATTTTTATCGTTACTGTTATATCTTGTGCTATTGTGGTTATTTTCCCCTTTTTATTATTCTCCTTAATATATTATTATTGATGATCAGTAATTTTCAGTATTTCTGTTTTGACTCCTTGTTACTTGTTTATCCCTCATTGTTTTTTTCTGTATTAATAATATATACTTAATGATCGTATGTATGTATGCGTTCTGTTTACACATCTGAGCACATATACGCCGTGTATTTGAACGTATTTAACAGAATCGTAGACTTTATCCAAACAAGTGCGGTTGTGTTTAGATGGAGACGGGCTGTGTGCATGCGTGTGGACGCAGTTGTGTGCATATGTGTGTAAGGTCTTCTTGGAAGGTCCCAAGGTTTCCAAGGATGGCTAGTCAATATGGCGTTCCTGGGACTTGCGAAGGGGATTGGGTCGCTGGCTTGGAGGTTTGGGGTTGGGATAGGTTGGCGCCGGCAGGGGCTGTCTTGCCCGCTGACAGCAAGGGGGGGTGGGAAGGAGGCGACGGAGGGGGCCCTTGGTGCAGGGAGGGAAGGGGCTTTGGTGCTTTTTCCCCGTAGGTAAAGCTGGGGGGGGGGGAGTGCTATCTACAGGGGGAAGAAGAAAGGGGTTTTCCTCTTCTCTGCTAGGAAGAGAAAGAGGAGGCGGAGAAATGGCCTTATACTACAGGTGTTGCGTATGAGCTGCAACAGGAGGGAGAGACAGTGTTTTCCCTAAGTCGGGGGAGGAGGATTTTTTTTAATACATTATAAGGGTGTTTTCATATGTAGAGAAATAATTTAAATAATTTAGGTCTACGAGTTTCGTGGTTATTGCTATTATATAGCAATTTTGTCAGAGATCGAGCCCGTCAAGAAGGCATTATTTTAAGTATGGTATTAGCTGCTCCCGTAGCCTTTCGAGAGACGTGCTATATAATATAGTCCCACAGTCTTGCACCCTATGAAAAGTTCGCTTGATTGAGATGAAGATTTTTTACACTTCTGAGGTCGATGGAATATCAGCCAATCGACTGCAAAGTCGTAAAAGTCCTTCTTACACGAATCCGCGATCTTTGAAGGCGCAGAAAAACTTGAAACGTTGCATTTAGTCTTCGGCCTGACATAATTACGGCGCGCGCTCGGAGCCCTGGGCGTAGGCCTCCGGGAATTTTTGGGAGATTTCTTAGACCGCGCGTGCAGGCATGTTTGGCGGCAGCCATGCCTGCATCCCCCTTGCCCATGCCGGGATCACAGTGCCATGCCGGCCGTTCCTTGCTGAAGTAATTGGCGGATCATGCCGGCTCTTATTTCCCGTGCGCGGATCTCCTTTGGGCGGGGAAGTCTTATCAAGTACATCGTCGCAAGTGTCTTTGTAATCATAGGATATCCCGTGATGAGGCGAGAGGGACGCAGATGTGACCAGCAACACCTGTTTTGGAGATGCAGGTGTGAGCCTCGTATGTTATTTCGCTCGCAACCTGGCGCCGGGTAGAGATACATTCGCAGAAGAAAGCGCTAAAAAGAATTCAAATATATGTTGTTGTTTTGTAATCCATGCACTCTTAGTATATTTTCCTTCATATTTTTTATCCATAATACTCACACAATGGCTAATGTATGAATACAGATTTTTATTTCGTATATGGCATGGCAATTAACTGTTTAAACAGTTTTGACTTAGTGTTTTGGATTGGTGAATTTGCATTATTTGTTTAAATGTATAGATCATATATATTTTTTTCTTTTATATTTGTATTTTTGTCTTTACTTGTTTTACGATTTTTTCTAGATTTCTTTTTCGGTGCTTTTGACTATCTTTTTCCATTGAAGTGTTTCTATTTTATTTTATTATTTTTCTTTCACTCTTATTTGTATTATCAAGCAATGTTTCAGTTATAGAGAACGTAAATTTTTCATATAGACATTTTTCATGGCATTTCCACTTTTCTGACGTTTTTATGTGTATTAGTTCCTTTCAGTAAGAAATAAATGATAAGTAGATGAATAGAAATAAGACGATGAAAAATATAAATGTCACACTATATAATAACCGGCTTCGTTTCTTTTACAATTAAGATATATTTAAAAAAAATCATTTACTTTTTTAATGCAGTTTTAAAATATTTATTACTTCGCAATGGCCTGCTTCATCTCCCTAGGTCATTTAGCATGTTATTTCTTATGGATATGTTTTCGGAAAAACTTCCTTTCACCCAAAGAAATTTTTGATTGTTTGAAAATCTTGCCTCGAGGCTTAATTAACGATTCGCCTCACAAGGAAGCCTTTTTCTTCGTGTCGGCATTTCGTATTCTGTCGGTTAGCGGAAGGACCAAGGGTAAAAAAAAAAAAAAAATAAAAAAAACGTATTGGTTTTGACGATTTCGGTTCATATATTTGTATTTTTGAGGGGCGGGGGGGGGGGGGGTGTAGACGACTGAAAAGAATGCGACGAATGGGCGGTCTGGATAGCAACCGGAGAAAAATAATTCACGAGAGAAGGGGATGATGGCGACAATAAATCAAACTCATAGATCGGAAAGAATGAAAGAAGAGAAAAAATGGAGCCCGGAGTTCGTCGAGAAGGAAAAAAGAAGAAACTAAAGGAAATGGATTCCATAAATCGAAAAGAATGAAAAAGAAGAGAACATGGACCCCAGAATTGTTAAAAAAGGAGAAAAAATGAAGCTCATAAAAAATCCATCAGTCGAAAAGAATATAAAAATATGGGAAAGGAAGCCCATGAATTGAAGAAAAAGAAACAAAATGAAACAGAGCTCATAAAAGACGTAGCTTATTAATCAGTAAAAGAAGAAAAATCGAAGCCCATAAATCGAAAAGAATGAAAAAAAAGAGAGAACGAAGCCCATCAATTAAATTAGTAAAGAAAGAAAATAAAGAAAATGGAGCCCATAAAAAGAGAGAGAAATATTCCCATCAATCGATAGGAATTAATTGAAAAATAAAATGAAAAAAGGAGCCCATAAAGTAAAAAAAAGAAAGAAATATGCCCATCAATCGATAGGAATTAATAAAACGAAAAGAAAATGATGAAAGGGAGCGCGCCCATCGCAAAGAATGCGAAAAAAGAAAACGGGCGCTGGCAGGGCGGGCTCAGCGGGACCGGGGCCGAGCCAGCTGCCGATCAGCCCTTCTCGGAAATGGTCCGCCGGGGCCGCGAGGCGTCGCCCACAGGTAGATCGTAGAGGAAATGGTGGAGCCGACGATGCGCCGTCACCACCGCCGTCGCTGGAAGAACGTTGCCATTGTTGCGGGCGCGCGAGCGGGGGCGTTCGCCGAAGAGGGAGGAGGGAGGGTTGAGGGGGGACTGTTTGTGATCGTGTTTGTGTTATTGAAAGATGTAACTTCTTTTTTGAAGCTTGGCTGTTGAACTGGATTCCTCTTGTTTCTTCTCTTCTCTTCTCACTCTCACTCTCACTCTCACTCTCACTCTCACTCTCACTCTCACTCTCACTCTCTCTCTCTCTCTCTCTCTCTCTCTCTCTCTCTCTCTCTCTCTTTCTCTTTCTCTTTCTCTTTCTCTTTCTCTCTCCCTCTCCCTCTCCCTCTCCCTCTTCCTCTCCCTCTCCCTCTCCCTCTCCCCTCCCTCCCTCCCTCCCTCCTTCCCTCCCTCCCTCCCTCCCTCCCTCCCTCCCTCCCTCCCTCCCTCCCTCCCTCCCCCTCCCCTCCCCCTTCCCTCCCCCTCCCCCTCTCCCCCTCCCCTCTCCCCCTCTCCCCCTCCCTCACTCCCCACGCAAACACAAAAAAGACCCGCACATGTGAAAATACGAACACCCGAATTCGCGCACGCGAGAGAGAGAGAGAGAGAGAGAGAGAGAGAGAGAGAGAGAGAGAGAGAGAGAGAGAGAGAGAGAGAGAGAGAGAGAGAGAGAGAGAGAAGGAGCAGCTGTCAGCGTGTGGCCGCATGTTGAACTTCTCGGAATCTGATCCAAAGTTCGTTCTCGAAGATTCTGAGAATAGTGACGTTGGCTTTGCCGCGTCGTCGCCTGCCGCCGTCGCCCATCGGTGCCATGTACACGCCCAGCACGGCAACGCCTCCGTGCCCACGCCCGAACGCCCGCCAGCCAGCACGAACGCCTCACGTCACCGGGTTGGAATGAATCCTTTTAAGGGCGAAAGGGAATAAAAAGAGAAGATGAGAAGAAGCAGGAAAATTAAAGAGAGGAGACAAGAAGGAGATGTAGGAATATTAACCATTTCCAAAGCGGTAATGAAATTAGGAAGAATGGTAAGGGTCGTGTTAACTGGAACAACAATAACAAGAATGAGGGTAAGGTTAATGACAAGGATAGTAACAAGAAAGGCAATGATGATTACAAAATTGATGATGATGATGATGATTATGAAAATGGTAATATGATTATGCTAATGATAAAAAAATACTATTACTTATTACAATAGTAGTTCTTTACTACTGCAATTTGTAATGATTATGATGAGAACGATAAAAGTAAGGATAATATTGATAATGGCTCTTTCAAGGAGAGATTTTGCTGCAACAATAATATTGTGACACAAAACTAACCATAGGCCTATGGTACAGCAAAAGGCGAAAGCTCAAAAGAAAAATAAAGGATAACTCAAATAGAGGAAGGAAGAATGAGGAAAAAAGTATGCAGTTGCTGAGGAGGTGAGAGAGAGAGAGAGAGAGAGAGAGAGAGAGAGAGAGAGAGAGAGAGAGAGAGAGAGAGAGAGAGAGAGAGAGAGAGAAAGAGAGAGAGAGAGAGAGAGGGGGGGGGGGAAGAAGGGAGAGAGAGGGAGGGAAGTAGGGAGAGAGAGGGAGGGAAGGAGGGAGAGGGAGAGGGAGAGAGAGGGAAAAGTCCGACACCATGAAGATGACCTGAGATAGAATAGAAGATGAGAGACCGGGCTTAAAAAAAAAAAAAAGGATGAGACAGAATGTGAGGGAGAAAGGGAAGTAGGGGGTGAGGGAGGGGCAGAGGTCAGTATTCCTTTTTTATTCATATATTTAACGATTCGGGCCGGGTCGGACCTTCCGCTTTTCCAAGAACAACGGGATGGCCAAAAAGGAGCAAGAAAAGACGGATGGTGATAGCGGGAGAGAAGAGAAAAGGGAGAGGAGGGAAGAGGGGCACGAGGGGAAGAAGAAGGGGGGAGGTTGAACAATAGGGAGGAGGGAAGAGTAAAAAAAGAGGGGGGTAAGAGGAGAGGGAGAGTGAGTTAGAAAAACAAACGAAGGGCAAAGAAGGATGAAGTGTGCTGAATCAGGTCGAGGAGGATCTGCAGTAGAAAATCTTGGAGTTTCCCGAGAATATTGTATTTAAGAACTTCAATCGGGACTTTTTTTGCCGCATGAATTTACAAATTAGTGCCGGAAGGTTATGCTTGAACAATATCCCAGAGCAGTCAGAAGGCTGTTGAAAGTTTATTGGTTTTGCTCGCGAATTGCTGGTCATTACTGAGACCATTGTTGTTGATTGGTTGTTGGTTTCTAATGTTTCTAAGCATTGTTATTGGTCAGTATGAATATGCATGGGAGCGCGTGTGTATGTAGACCCGCAATCTTAAATACAAATATCCGTGCATGGGTATGAGGACGTGTTGTTTTAAAATGTGAACTCATATTTCAAGCACCGATGTTTACCCACAAGCTTCAGAGCGCAGCAGTTGCAGCGTGTCCGTGTTTTATCGGGG
>NC_091579.1:16322809-16325309 GCF_042767895.1 Penaeus vannamei
TATCAGTATTACTTTACGATTACGATTACCAGCACTGCCGTCGCCGCCGCTGCCGCTACTACTACATTTACAAGACAATAGAATACAGTAAATACAACCAAAACACCAGCACGAACAACAGCATCAATAAAACTAAAATTCCAACATGGCAATCCTCAAGCATGACGTCATGGGCTCGAAAGGTAACGAGGTCACATAACAGGTCACACAGTAGTTTCAGGTCTTACATGGGAGAGTCTGCCTGCGTTTCACAATGTAGATCGATGACCATTTGCGGGAGGAGTGGCTGAAGTCATAGGTCATAGGTCATAGGTGGAGACTGAAGCGAGCGGTGAACTTCGACCTGGTGTGTGTGTGTGTGTTTTAATGGCTTATTATAAATCATTGTCAATGGTAACAGATATTTTTGGTTGTGGTTGTTCTCGTGTTACTATTATTACCATTGATTTTTTACCATCATGAATATAATGTTTCATTAACGGTATTATAATACTGTCTGCCACATATTCCACTCCTATCAGTATCCCCACCGCTATTGCTAACGCCATATCCATCACCACCACCATCATGCTCGACTACATCACCGCCACTCCACCACTATGATATCACACAAAAAACACTATAATACCACCACCACCACACCGCCGTCATCATACTACCATTACACCACCGCCACATCACCACCAGCGTACTACCAAAAGACCACCTCCACCATCCTACTTCAGTGCCTCCACCACCGATATAACAAACTGCACAAGGGATAAATAATAAATCGGTTCAAATTACGCATATATACTGCATACAAGAAATCAACAGGGGTAGTCTTCCCCACCATATAACATATCATTGCATCGTTCAGACACACAATCATGTTTACGTTTCATTATAAGCGATTATTGATAAATGTTTGTTAGAAGTCGAATTTCTTCATCCATGAGTATAATGTTAGATTTGGACACAAATAAATTCATATCTATCAGTCTAGACATGCATATCTATTGGGCAGATAGACTGAGAAATGTATATCTATAATAAAGATAGACAGATATGCATTTGTTTGTGTGAATGTGCATGCCCATATGTAAGAATATTCATTGGGTCGAGCCTCGTGCATATTTAACAAACCTGCTGATGAAAAGAGGAAGGTAAAGATTGCAAAGTGTTTATATCGATTTCCACCGGTTGCTTGCATAGGTGAATTAGGTGCAAATTATTTTGTCGATATCCAGTGGTTATTTGCGCAAACATTGATGGTTTAGCACCGACATTGATAGGTAGCAATTAAGTATTAAATTACCTAGACAATTGTTTTCTAAAAAAGATACGGATGATTGATTTATAGAAAAAGAAAATGGGTTGTGCATTTTCTAAGTGTTTTCTAGTACGGTAGTAGTAGTAGTAGTAGTAGTAGTAGTAGTAGTAGTAGAAGTAATAAAATAGTTCTAGTTACTACTATAGAGCACCGGTGGTAGTACCGCTTATCGTACCGTGGTGGTGGCAGTAGTAGGGTAGTTGCGGCTCATTATTATTATTGTTGTTATTCTCTTCATCTTCGTCTTTAGGCCTATTACCGGTGCCAAAGAGGTTATGTTTTTGGCCGCGTCGGTTAGCAGGATGACTCGAGAAGCTATGGCGGATTTCTACCCGAGGCGCGTCCGAGCGGAACAGATTCTGTCAAGTTTTGGTGGTGATGCGGATCATGATCCGGATCCAGATTTTTTATGCTAGTATCAGTAACTGTTATTATCATCATTACCTTTATCACCTCCGTCAAGGAGGTTATGTTTACCGACGTCATCAGTGTCATTCTTATTATTGTTGTTGTTGTTGTTGTTGTTGTCTTCTTCTTATTATCATCATCATCATCATCATCATCATCATCATTATCATTATCATTATCATTATCATTATCATTATCATTATCATTATCATTATCATTATCATTATCATTATCATTATCATTATCATTATCATTATCATTATCATTATCATTATCATTATCATTATCATTGTCACTGTCACTTTCACCGTCAGTGTCATCTCCCCTATCATTGCTATTATATTTATTATTATTATTAGAGTTATTATTATTATTGTTATTATTATTATTATTATTATTATTATTATTATTATTATTATTATTATTATTATTATTATTATCTTTATCATTATTGTTATCAGTATTATTATCATCATTATTGTTATTGTTTTTTTTATTCTTGTTGCTGCTGTACAGTTTTTATTATTGTCGTTCGTAATGTTATTATTGTTAATAGCATCATCACCATTATCCTTATCCTCGCCATCGTTATCTTTACATCTGTTACTGTTACCGTTATTATGAAAATTGATGTTATTATTATTGATGCTTTTGTTCTTATACATATCACAAGCGGGATTATCATTATCATATTTACTAGTGGTAGAAGTTTAAGGACTGGTATTAAAAGTACCACAATCTTGATTTCCTCATCAGAATGAGTGGGTGAGTGAGTGAGTT
>NC_091579.1:16340309-16352809 GCF_042767895.1 Penaeus vannamei
CCTCTTATTCGCAGGTGGTGTCAGAGGTGATGGTGTTAACTGGACGAAGAAGGGGCAACCATTATTCATTTTCTTTGGTGAGTTTTTTTTCACATGTCTCACTTACAGCTATTGTAATAACTGATACTACTGTCATGATTTAGGTTCTTGATGTTGAGGTAGACTTAACTTTTTACAATTTTACACTGAAAAGAAATGTTGGTGATGATTTTAGTTTATATCTTGATTTTTAAAAAATTATTTCTTAGCTCATTTGGAATAGTTTTTTTTTTTATCTTTTCTTATCAGTATCTATAATAGATATTTCCAGGTATGTTTTATGCATATCTTAGGAGTATGTCAGAAATAAAGTTTGTAAGGTTTTTGTGAATTAGGTATGACACATCTAATTTTCTAACACATTTTACAGATTATGGTTGGTACATTTCAAGAAAAGATGGAGCCGTAAGCTGTGAGAGATGCTGAGGACTGTATCTCCTGCATGCATCCCATGGGTGTGATCACATGCACGGTCCCCATGAACCCTTCCGGCGATGTCATTTACACACACAAGAAGTTCAAGCGGGCCACATCTGAGGCCTGTGACAATGCAGAACAGCAGCAGCAAAACGAAAGGGGTAAAAAGGGTGGGACAGAGGTTGCCTCAGCAGGTGCCAGGACCCCCTCTACCACATCTCAAGCCTCTGCAGCAGGTGCCAGGCCCACCACTACAGCACCTCAGTTTACCCCAACACTTGTCAATGGACACGTTACAGCTCAGACAGTTGCTAGTGTAACTGGAAGTGTTGTTAATCAATTATCAGTAGAGAATGATGATAACAAAAGAAAAGTCAGTAATAGTAGTGGTGGAAAGTACAAATGTGAATATTGTGGAGTTGGATGTGCCAAACCTTCTGTGCTTGATAAGCACAAACGCACACACACCAATGAGAGACCATATACCTGTGAACAGTGTAGTCTTGCTTTCAAGACTAAAAGCAATTATAAGAAGCACACTAGATCTCGAACCCATGTTCGGAAATGTGATGGTGTAGCTCTTGATAATAGTGATGGAACTATAGAGTCTAGTGATAATGTTGATGGTGATGTAGAAGATGGCCCTAAGTCAGCTAATAAAGAGGGTAGAGCTCAGCAGCTACAACCAGCTGATTTCTCTGTATCAAGAACCTCTATAAGGGACCAGCTCCAAGACCTTCCAACTGCTTCTGTGAGTACCCATCATGATGAGTTGGGAACTCTTGATCGAAGCAAATCTTTGTACAAGCCAAAATTTCATATTTCTGCTCATTATGCACACAGGGAGGAAAGAGGCCCTAAGGGCCAGACACCTCCACCATCAAGACAACAGCCAACTCCACCTCAGGATGCTCCTCAACTTGACCATACTGCTATCAGTTCTTCAACATATCAACCCCATACTGCCTCCACCCATGGTCAACCCAACCAGGTTGCGCCCTCTAACCCTAGTCGTCACTCTCCAAGTCCAGCCACTGTCTCAAAGCAAGGCCTACCGCCACTCGATATATGGGCTGCAAATAAAAAGGATGAAGGTGTACTGACTGGTCAAAGGAATTCAGTACAGACACCACAAAGTGCAAATTCTCTTTGGAAAGGAATTAAGTCTCCAAGCCCAGAATTAGTTGGGCAACACATCACTAAGTTGATTGTAGAAAACCAGGCCATTGTGGATACTCACAATCCACTGTGGTCTAGACGCTATAGAAGGCAGCCTAGTATAGGCTCATCATCAAGTGAGAGTGATGGCTCAGGCACAAGCAAAAGCCGCCGTTCTAGTCTTGCTGATTTGACTATTAAGAATTCCAAGGCACCAGCTGTTGGCTCTTCATCAACAGCTCCTTCTCCTGCTGGTCTAGGCCCACTACAACAACAATATTCAAGAGAGAGAAGTCATTCCGTCACTGCTGAGGCAATGATGGCTGAGTCAAGGTCTTATAGCCCCAGTCTTCCACCCACCCCACACCTGCCTCTTGCTCAGCCTCCAGTCACCCCCATCAGTGCTTCCAAACCTTCCATATCATCACAAGGACATACTACCTCTTACTCTCAGTCTGCTCCAGCCTTCACTACCTCTACAATGGGCATGATGGACCTAACCATGGTGGAGGGATCACGCAAGAGGAGGAGCTCTGAGGGCCCTTCTGTGGTTAGAGATATACACAAGAGTCGGGTGACTCATGTGGATGATCCAGCTATTTTGCGTCAGCATCCACAGAATCCTGAAGGTTCAGTTATAAAAAGTCTTCTCTTGCACTCTAGAGCTACCATTGCAGGTACTATTGATCAGAAACTGGAGAGGCTGGAATGTGAAAGGCTAAACCAGCCAACAGAAGGACATTACCCATGCTCCAGATGTGGCATACCCTGCCGCAGTCCAGAGAGTTTGGAGGTTCACCTTCGACATTATTGCGGACAGCGACTTGGGGGGACTGGAAGTGAGAGGGGCACACCAGATTCTGTTAAGAGTGGAGATGGGGGAAGATGGCCCAGTGAACAAGATGTAGCTTTAGATTTGCAGAAAAAACCTGACCGAACTGATCACTTTGAGAGAGAGAGGTCACTGTCAAGGGGATCATCAGTGGGAGAGTCATCGCAGCGCCGAGGATCAGAGGAAGAAAATAGATATCGACCAGAATTATCTCCAAGGATTTATAGAAGTGAATCTGTACCTGAAGGTGCATCACCACCAACCAAAAAAAGAAAAATGTCTGATGTTGATGTATCATCACAAGACAGGTCAATGTTTCTCCCACCAATTTTTTCACCTCGGGGACAAGGGGCAAATAAAGGGGATACAGGAATGAAAATATTAGAAGATATGAATAAACAAAAGACAAGCAATCTCCAACTTTTTGGTGGTGAGGTTCAGATTTGTGATGGCAATGAACGAAAAACAATGAGAATAGACCCTAGCCAGCCACCAAGCCCAGCTATTGATATCTGCATTCCCCCACAGCAATTAGGAGGTAACATACCTAAGGCAGAAGTGTCACTTCCTACTTCAGTTGTGGTAACAATTGCAAAGTCAGGCTTAAATTCAGGGGGCACAATGGTTCAAGTAGAGAGTCAGATAAGTACTTCCTCAACCAAAACAGTACCAAGTCTTGTAAGCTCCTCCATATCACGTGAACAGCCAAGTGTTCCAACACAGACTCAAAGTAACTCAAAAGCACCGCTTTCGACCATTGTATATAATGATGCTTCAAAGTTTGCTTTTTCTCCTTTTTTACCCTATGCGCCTCTTCTACAACTACCAAACCTGGCTATTCCAGGAATTCCCACACCTGATTTGGGTAGTTTATCTTTCCCAACCTACCCAGCTTCTGGCCCAGTACAGTCTTTTCTCCCAGTAAAAAATTCGGCAGCCCAGGGAATGATGGGGAAACATAAGGTCAACACCATTCATTCACCTGCAGCTCCATCCCCATCCAAGTTATCTCCAGGAGCAGGAATAGCTGCATCTGGACAGCTGCCATCTGGAAATATAGGAAATCCCCTTGGAAATCAGCAAATACAGGTTATTAGAGAGAAAGAGAAAGAGCAGTTTAAAGGCAGTAGCAAATCACCTGCTACATATCCTGCTCTCATACCAATAGGCGATGAAAAAGTACCTTATGTACCAGGGATTCCTGGACCATATTCCCAGGCAGGCATGGTAGTTCAGCCTCCACTGCACAGAATACAGAAGAATCCTGCTGTGTTTGCACCCCCAATAACTGCCTCATCCTTTAGTCCTATGTCGCAAGCTCCAGTAACCTTGCCACAACCTCCAGCCTTAATGAGCCCCTCCAGGGAGAAGGGTCTACAACCCCCAAGATCCAAAGACTTTCCTCGCAGTCCAGTTAGGGAACACCAGTCCTTTCATGCTGCAAAAGTCCCATCTAGACAGTCCCCACAGTTACCACCAAAAGAAATACAAATAAGCAGAGGGAAAGCATCAGTAAGTGTTTCCTTTAAATCCTCTGAACGAAATATGACTCCTGATGTCAGACTCCCAGGAGGATCAGAGACAAGTGCTTTTGATAAGAAGGTTGCAGAGAAATCCTCTGTGGCACTTGATGAATCAAGAAATGACACCGCAGGAAGAGATGAAACAAAGGATTGTGAGGAATTCTTGCCACCCAGAAAACGTCCAGACACACTGGCTTTAAAACCACAGCCTTATGTACCTAACTCCTCACTTGCTTTGATCGGCACAACTTTAGTAAGTCCGGATACCCCTCGCCCCAAGAAAAGCTGTGTGCAGATGTTTTTGAATGGATCAGCATATACTTATCTAGGGCACAAAGTTTCCACAAAGTCTTATTTTTGTTGCATATCTAGACAACAACCTATGTACGTACCTCAGTCCACTGATCCTAAGCTTTCCATGTATTCCAACTGGCAGTTACGTAAACCAGCAGAGGACAATCCTTTAAATCTTACACCATATCAGCACATGAGCTTATACAACTCTCGAAAAGTTGACCAAACATACACTGTAGCCAAACCAAGAGAGCTAAATCTCATTCAGACACACTCTTCATACTGGACATTTAAGGAAGAGAAGGAAAAAAATAAATCTAAGGAGGAAAAACATAAAGACAAAGACCCAAAGGTAGTGAAGAATGAAGACCCAGTGACAAGGACAAGTGAACCAAGTTCCAGTGAAGACAACAGGCCAGCAATAAAAAGGGAACCAGAGGAGGAATGTGCTGAACCCTCCAGTAAGAATAGTGATGATGCCGAGACCTCAGACAGCAGCACAGTCAAGCGCATCAAAATATTTGAGGGAGGATTTAAAAGCTCTGAAGATTATACATATGTCAGAGGCCGCGGTCGAGGGAGATATGTATGTGGAGTATGTGAGATTCGTTGTAAAAAGCCTTCTATGTTAAAAAAGCATATCCGTACTCACACTGATCTTCGCCCTTATGCATGCAGCCACTGCACATTCAGGTAGGAAACTAAACTTATATTTGAAAAGAAAATCAGTTTGGAATGCATATGATTATTTACATAGATTTGAATATGTGAAAGTGAATGATTGGATAAAGTCAAGTTTTTTCTTTCACAGTTTTAAAACCAAGGGCAACCTGACCAAACATCTAAGGTCAAAGGCTCATTATAAACGGTGTATGGAGATGGGCATTGTTCCTGTTCCAACCGTGGTTGATGAGAGCCATGTCAACGAAGAGGCTTTGGCAATGCAGGTCAGTTTTAGAAATTTTTAAAATTTTGAAACATACCGATAACTTCAGTTTTGATACTCTGTTTACACCTTTGATAATGGTGCTCCTTTTCTGTTTTAGTATTTTAACCCCTTGGTAATGGGTCACTCTGTCTACTTTCCTTAGACAACCTATTCCCTCCCCCTCCCACCATATCCCCTTGCCTTAATTGTGTCTGTACCATGCTGCAGGGTGCATGGAAACTTTTCACATACCACTGCCTATAGTGTATTTTGCTTTTAGTTCAACATCCTTATAAAATAAATGTCCAAAGATGTGAGGTGGGAGAGAATGAGTTGCTCAAGGTCTTGTGTCTAGTTGTTAAGAAAAGTAGTCATTAGATACCTTCACTCTGCCCAGATATTTTGCAGATGTGATTAAAAGTTTAGCTAGTTACATAGTAAATTCAAGTTTCTGTCTATTGCAGGGTAAGATGGAGCAGGAACAAGAAAGAGTTTTAGAAGGTGGTGATGATGATGATGATGATGACGAAGAGGAGGAAGAGGATGAGGAAGATGATGGTGATGAAGATGACGAAGATGATGAGGAAGCATTAGAAAATGACCAATTTGAAGATGCGGATAAAATGGATATAGATGAGAATTGCACTAAGAGTGAAGCTGAGTTGAAGAGGGAGGTAAGAGAGAGTAAAGAAAACATGGGTTTGGTTGGAAATCCTTCAAGATCTGGAGTATTAGTCATGGCCATCTCATCTTGTTCAAGCTCTTCCAATCCAGCCTTTGCTCACAGCTCAAAAGATGTCAAGTCTCAGAAACTAACTGACAATGCTGAATCCCTTAGAGATTCTCCCATGGATCTGAGTGTGAGGAAGACAGCTGTGCTTAATCTCTCTCCGGCTCAGGATAAAAACTTAGCCATGAAGAAGCCTCCAGTCCCACGTAGACCAAGCTATCTCCCACTGATGGCCAAATCTTCCATGACTGACCTCAGATCTCCAGTGGCAAATCTGACATCACCTGGCACTCCTACAACTCCTATTAGAGAACACCCTTCTGAAATCTTATCACCAGTTACAGAATCATCAACTCTCCTGAAGAGTATATACAATACTACATCAAGAGCAACTCATGTATCAAACAGGGAGAAATTAGACATTGTAATTGATCCAAGTAAGGAAAATGGTTGCAACAATTCAATGCTACAAGCATACATAAAGGAGTGTGCAGTTTTGGACACAACCATCAAGAGACAGCAGTACAAAGATTCATCATCAGATACATCACCTGATTCACCTCACAACAGTCTAATTCCAAACCATTCTGGAACATCTGTATCGACTGCAGGGGCCGAAAATTCCAATGAACAGCCCCAAAAGTCAGAAAGCATACAGAATGACAGAGGAACATCATTGGATGAGATAAAAAGAGAAGGAAGAACTGAAAATGAAAGCTTGGGAGTAAATTCTGAACAAAGTTGTACCTCAGAGGTATCCTCTTCAAGTTGTACAACAGCTGTTAACAGCACTCCCCAAGCAGCCACTTCACGTATGCCAACCCCTCCTGCCAATCTCACAGTCATGAACAATGGTGGAATGGACACCAAGACTGCTTTCCTTGTACCCAGTGGTGTTGTTCCTTCATCTCTGAACAGGTAAATGAATTTGTTCTAGTTTGAAAATTTCATGATTATGTTCAGGTGTTATTTTCTTTCGCAGTTATGTTACTTGGTACATTTAATAATTCTGAAATGTATGCCATAGTTGTGTCTTATTTTACATCAAATTTCAGATATTCTGACAATTCTCTCCTTTGGAATTTAAAATAATTTGAAAGAGTGTTGTACTACAGAATACATTTATGAACCACAAGCATTTCTTAAAAAGTGTAAATGGGGGATATACATTGTGTTCACTTATTTATGTTTTCTGTTTAGATGTGATTGATATTCTGAAAACTAGATTACTTACAGTGATAATAATTTTTATTGAGGATTATCATTTCCACTTCAGACTTGTAAACTGGATTTACAACAATGTAAATATGTATTGAAATTTGAAATTTTTGTATTACGAGGCCTTTAAAGTTCTTGTTTCCAAACAGACTAGGGAACGATGATGGTAAGTGCAGATGCAGCATATGCCACAAGGAATTTAACCGTCCGTCCCAGCTAACTCTTCATATGAACATTCATTATATGGAGCGGCCTTACCGTTGTGAGTCTTGTGCCATCTCGTTCAGAACCAATGGGCATCTTCAGAAGCATAAAAGATCTGTCAGTCATTTTAATAAGGTAAGTAAAAAGCAGAGCAAATTTTTCTGCTTTGTTTACTGGTCTTGATTGTGACTAATTTAAAATTGAAGTTCAATGGATATTATATAGTATGTTGTTTCCATCATTGTATGTATGAATGACATGTACAGAATATTGTATATTTACTATTAAAATCTTGGTTGTTGTCTGAGCACTTTATTTCATCAGTCAATGCTTTTGCAGGTAAACAGGAACATGACCTTTGGGACCCCAAGCACGGATAACCCACGACCTTTCAAGTGTCATGATTGCAAAATTGCATTCCGCATTCATGGTCATTTAGCTAAACACCTCCGCTCAAAGATGCACATTATGAAGCTAGAGTGTCTTGGAAAACTTCCTTTTGGCACTTATGCAGAAATAGAACGGTCTGGTGCTAATCTTAATGAAATAGACACCACAGACTGTGATAATTCTTTGGAGAGTTTACAGGTTTGTATGGATTAGAGCTTTTGTTTCTAAGGTAATAAATAGGGTTTTCAGATCAGTTATGCAAGAACTTGTATTTACAGTATGAATTTCCTGCTGTCTTTCATCTTTTAAGTCTCTTTCTAACTCTACTTCCTCATCTTTGTCTTTATCCTCTTTTTCCCCTCATGTTCTGCTACCTATATCTTCTCTTGTGTGTGTCTCCCATTTTTATTCCAGCTGCACATTGATTTCTTACAGGTTCTTGCATAGCCTTCAAAATTCAGAAATGTACAAATTAAGTTATCAGGTTTCTTAAAATATAGAGGGAAGTAGCTGTATTTTCATTTCTCCTTGAACCAGGTTATGGCATCACGACTCTATGAGAAAGACCCAAGTAAACTGGCTGCGTGGCAGAACCAACAGCAACACCGTGTCCGCACTGTCAGCAACTCCTCCACTAACTCTGATGATTATCCTTTGCAAGATGATCAGGATGATTCTTTTGCTGGGTGTGGTAATGATGATGATACAGGTAAATTTCATATAGATATGTTATACTTATGCTGTAGACATTATTTCAATATTTTGATTAATAGTTATGTATATATAAAGGGATTAATAAAATCTTATATTTTATATAAAACAGTCTTCTTCTTCAAAAAACTTCTTTGTAACCCTGTTTAGTTATTAAATTTATATTATTACATTCATAACCACATGGCCCATTGTAGTACAACATTTAGTAAGTTTATACCTCTATCTTTTATGGCATAATGTTTTTTTCTTCTTTTTTTTAACCTATTTTATCACTTGATATATAATTCTTTTATTGTATTTGATTTGATATATATTACAGAGTGACTTTGACTTTAGTGATACCAATAAACCATCAAAACTCATTAGATTTGAAATCAATAATCGGGAATTATTGAGTTGATCTTTTGGAGATAATTTTTGCCTTGAATCCATGATACTGACACAGAATGAAATACACATTTCATAGACAGCATTACAGTACTTGACAATAAAGAAAAAACACTCTAAGAGTAACGTTAAATTTTGTAGACAGGGTACTGGATAATTGCACTACCATCTTCCACATCACTATCCCTGTCCCTACTATCACTTTCCTGTCACTACGATAGCCTCTCTTTGTCCTTAAGGCTTCTTTGCATCTTTATAAAATCCATCAAAATCCATTGTCAGGTCATCAAGATCAATTTTAATCTGGGTGTTGCATGTCTTGCTGCCTCTTGTTTGTTCTTCTATTTCCTGAGGAAGAGACCAGTGAGTTTGTTAGGCTTCGTGAACCTTAGTTTGATACTTTTCACTGATAACCCTTTCAAGAAGGAACAGTGTTCATTGCAACAAATGTAGAAAAGGTATAACTGAGAACAAAGATCTTCACATTGCAAGAAATGTATCTAATTGGTTTGTAATTACATTTTTGGCAGAAATACATGTATTTTTGATGAAAAAATGTTACTTTCCAACCTCTGGAAAGTAACTGGTACCTCATGTTTTGCATCAAAATATTGATGATTGCAAAGGTCTGCAACAAATGCCTCCTGGGAAAAGGATATCATAAGTGAATTAAATTTTATGAAGCATTGACACATAGTTGCTAATCCTTTGCTAATGTATGATAACAGTGAGGTTTCCAGCCTGTCACTGAACATGAAATTGCTGATGTTGGGGCCCACTGTACTTAATTATTCATTCTTTGTGTTTAGCTGTTTTATTTTTTTATTCCATGTGGTGATCCACTGACCTTTACATCACCAGCTATATGTAGGAGTAACATGATATATATATATATATATATATATATATATATATATATATATATATATATATATATATATATATATATATATATATTTGTTTTTATATTTCATTCAGGTAATAACTTTGATTTATGATATACAAAAATCATTTTCAGGGTGTTACAGAATCTGTCAGTGTTATGCCACAATAGAATACTTTAACAATACAGTTTATGTATGTAGACCTAAGGCACATGTAATAGTTAATATCATCATTTAAGGCTGTCATTTACGTCTTTCACCAACAGAGGGTGATGAGGATGAAGAGATAAGCATGCCTCAGGATGCTCCGAGACTTGGTGTCCCAGGATCCAGTGTAGGACCAATTCCTACTGAGTTACACAGTCCTCACTCCCATGGGATACCGCCCATTGAAATAGGATCTGTAAGTGTTTGTATTTGGTTACAGATATACATATTTTTTTTGTTGAAGCAGTGTACTATACTTCATGTTGTGTTTTTGATTTATGTTTGAGAAAAACTTGAGGAAAGATGTTTTCAAGATTGGAATAAGCTTGAGTAATGAGAGATTGTGAAATGTTGTAAAAGTGCATTCATGCATAAAAAAAGGGTATGAAAGAATGAATGAAGTGAAATTAGAGACAACTATGAAACATGAATGTTCTGCACTTATACAAACAGATAGCAATTTCTTTTTTAAGACTAACAAATATGGATATGATATGACTTGAATCCTGGTGTGATTATCTATATTATATGGTATATATTCATCTTATCATCATTATTGGTATCATAGTCATTTATTATTTTTTTATCTTTATTATTATGTGTGTGGTTATAAAGAATAACACCTGTTATTGATGTGTTATTTTTATCTTACTGAACTATAGACTGCTTGTAACCTTAATAACCCAGGGTCAGCTGTTTTTATCTCGGAAATCTCTCAGATAAGCATAATTTTAGGAAATATTCACAAGAGTAGGAAGATATCTAAGTTGTGCTGCTTATAGTGGTTGAAATTTTGGCTTGAAATAGAAAAACTCTTCTGCCTCAGATAAAAACAGTGCAAAAGCTGAGCCTGAGCATTGTCCTTTAGCATCCCTTCCCTCTCCTCAGGGTGCTACTGCTGGCCTTCTGGCCTGTCATATCTGCCATGAGAAGTTCCTTGACCTGGAGCATCTTAGTGGCCACCTTTACAATGTCCACAAGGTGTCCGTCACTTACCGGTATGTAGCATGGGATTTATTTTAACTCTTGTGGCTTATCTTTTTTTACTCAGTGAAGTTATTTCAGAAAATTTATTGTGTAAGAGCTTAGTAAGTTCTTTTCTGAACAGGCATGAACCAGGAGTACAGAGAACAGATAATTATAAACTTAAATTTTCATTTACAGCAACAGCTAGCCCCTATCCTATTAAGGCCGCACACATGTGGACTTTGCGAAGCCAAGTTTCCAAGTCACAGTCAGCTGCTGAGCCACAACCAGCGTCACCATGTGGCAAGCAATGGGCCGGATGTAAAGTCATCCTAATATGCCTCATCAGAATCAAGACCTCATTTCACCTTGGAAGTGGAACTTTGGAAATCATCTGGAAAAAAGGAAATAAGAAAACCTTGCATATGCTTTTCCTAGGCTTAGCCCACTGAAGCATTTGTTGAGTGTGACACTACTTTTACACCAAGTGATTACGTTGGGTCTCAGTTGTGGCATAGACAAAATTTCTTAGAGAGCCTTTGTATATGGCACCACTTCAAAGCAGCACAGTGTATGGGAGATGGTCAAATGTGTTACCACAGCAGCACATATCTGACCTTACCTCCTTGGTGCTACCCAAAGAATGAAGCACTTCGGATACATGCCTTATAGCACTAAACCAGTTTTCATATCCAGAGATCAAATATCCATGACACTTTGTGGCTTATGTAATCCAGATATGAAACCTATTAAAGACAGATTACAAAAGTTGATATTTTCTGTAATTAAAGTATTTATCAGATTATATTTAAAAGTTTATCAGTGTACATTGAACAAAGAGGTGTAATGTTGCAATGTGGGTACCAAAGGCAGTTTGAAAATGTTATGTGACCTAAGTGCAATGACATATTTTGTGGGTCATTCAGAAAACCAGCATTTTGAATCCAGGCCTAGAGTGACATTGATGACAACAATTTTTTAATGTGAAATGTCCCTTGAAACTAGTATGTATTTTTGATGTTTCATAAGCTTTTCTCATAAATAAAAGGCAGGAAGATGTGATCATCTAAATTTACTCAAGTGGAAGTGATAGACTTGACTACAAAGACAGTAACTGGTTATAGACAGTTGATATTTGCTTATTGTTTTACTTGTTTAAATGTGAGTATAGGAGTGAATGTGTTTCCCTAAAGCCTATCACAGTTAAGACTGATTTGGACTAGGCATGTGATATTGTTAATTGTGGCTACTGTCACAAGTCACCTACTGAGTAGTATATGAAGGAGATTTTTGAAATGATATTAAAAACCACCTCACTATGAGTGGTGGATGGATGTTACTCTGCCAAGACAAGTGATGCTCAAGAGTGTGTGTGTTGGCTCAAGACCAGCCGTGTATAATGGCTTTTGTATCTAGCATTGTGGGTTGTAATAGTACTTCCAGTCTGCATAAATTCTGCAGCTACTAATTCTTTTTGTGAAGATGGGTTGAAGATATTATATGTATTTTTATTGTATATTGTTTGTATTCAAGGATTTGTATAGACACTGTGCCAATATCACTCACCTTTTGATTTGAAGGGGGATGGAAATGTTTCTATTTGGTAGCC
>NC_091579.1:16362809-16365309 GCF_042767895.1 Penaeus vannamei
ATAGGTGGGTAGGTGAGTGAGTGAGTGAGTGGGTGGGCTAGTGAGTGAGTTGAGTGAGTGATGAGTAAGTGAGTGGATAGGTGGGTAGGTTGGTGAGTGAGTGAGTGGGTGGGTGGATGGGAGAGTGGGTGAGTGAGTGAGTAAATGGGTGGGTGGGTGAGTGAGTGAGTGAATGGGTGGATGAGTGAGTGAATGAATGGGTGGGTGAGTGAGTGAATAGGTGGGTGAATGAGTGAGTGAATGGGTGAATGAGTGAGTGAATGGGTGAATGAGTGAGTGAATGGGTGAATGAGTGAGTGAATGGGTGAATGAGTGAGTGAATGGGTGAATGAGTGAGTGAATGGGTGAATGAGTGAGTGAATGGGTGAATGAGTGAGTGAGTGAGTGAATGGGTGAGTGAGTGAAGTGAGTGAGTGAATGGATGGGTGAGTGGGTGAGTGAGGCAATGGTTGGGTGAGTGAGTGAGTGAATGGGTGAGTGAGTGAAAGGGTGGGTGAGTGAGTGAGTGAGTCAATGGGTGGGTGAGTGAGTGAGTGAGTCAATGGGTGGGTGAGTGAGTGAGTGAGTCAATGGTTGGGTGAGTGAGTGAGTCAATGGGTGAGTGAGTCAATGGGTGGGTGAGAGTCAATGGGTGGGTGAGTGAGTGAATGAGTGGGTGAATGGGCGGGTGGGTGAGTGAGTGAATGGGTGGGTGAGTGAGTGAATGGGGGGGGGTGAGTGAGTGAATGGGTAGGTGAGTGAGTGAATGAGTGGGTGAGTGAGTGATTGATTGATTGAATGGGTGAGTGAATGGGTCGATGAGTGAGTGAATGGGTGTGTGGGTGAGTGCATGAATGGGTGTGTGGGTGAGTGCATGAATGGGTGTGTGGGTGAGTGCATGAATGGGTGAGTGAGTGAATGGATGAGTGAGTGAATGGGTGAGTGAGTGAATGGATGGATGAGTGAGTGAATGGGTGAGTGAGTGAGTGAGTGAATGGGTGGGTGAGTGAGTGAGAGTATGAGTGCATGGGTGAGTGGGTAGGGAATGGAGTATTCAGTTGTGATAGTACAAGTACAAGTTTGTTTCAGCATGTATGTAAGAGTCTGCATGTGCATTATTAATATTTGTGACTTTCTGTATATACCTTTCTTATGTTCAATGTGCATGTCAGCACATACGAATGTTTGTTGAGGACAGCCTGCTTGCACAAGCTGTATCTTTTCCCATGTAGTATTTTATGTTCATAAAGGCTACTTGCACTCGTACATGGTTTTGCAAAGTATGTCAAGGGTTTCTAATATATGGGGAGTGAAGTTTTATTTTGACATTTATTGAGTTAGCTATTTGACTGGTTTGGTAAAAAAAAACTCTTGAAGGTTGTATGTAGATAACGTAATATTTTCCTTTACGTAATTTGCATGATCTTAAATAGTGGGTGTGAAATGTTCTTTGGTTATACACCAATGTCCAAAATGTACTTCTTACATGAAACTTTCCATTTTACAGCTGGCTGATATTTGGGATTTTTTCAGCTTTTACTGTAATCACCTAGGTGTTAAGGATTAGATTTTTTAAAGGATGAAAAAATATTCTGCAGGGAGACAGAAGCTTTATGACTTAATAGGCAAAACAAACTATTGTTGTCAATGCCCAACATTGCCCACAATATGTCTGCAGGGAATTGGCTGCTGGGTAAGAGTTCTATAGTTTGAAAAAGAAAAAGAAAATATTTGACCTTTTATGAATTTTGTTGTCCATCCATTTAATAGCCTCCTCTGGTATCGCCCACTATCCTTATTTCGTTTAAAATATTTGTGAAGACTATCTCATATTTTGTGTATCCCAGAAATATTTTCCCAATGCTCACCAAGACCAGAAGATGCTGTGTAGCCAGTTAGTCTGCCAGATTATTTTAGAAGAAAAAGTATCATACTAAACTTGAATAATACTGCATACTGTATAAAAAAACATGTTATTTCTTAGGCAGTCAACACTGCATATGTTCAGCACAGCAGTTAAACAAAATGGTTAATGTCATTTGCTGTGTAAGTTGTATTAATTTTCTTCGCATTTCCCTCGGAAAATGAATAGGTCCATCTCACCACAGTGGGAAGACTGCCAAACCCAAGTTGGAAAGGGACTCTTTCTCTGGGATCTGAGACCGGAAAAGACAATGTGCATTTGTGAAGGGAATTCAGTTTGTGAAAATGAAAGACGGAAAAAATATTGTTTCAGGTCTATTCGAAATATTTACATTAAGACGATTTGATCGCAATACATTCTTGAGAAAAGTTCATGATTTCAATATTATTCAAAGTTGTTTTAGTATGTTTTTTGAACAAGAGGTTTTGAGTTCCTACTGGTTATAGAGCAAATTCTGTGATGGAGATATTGTAAATATAATTGTTTTGTGTCAAAACAAAGATCCATGAAATCAGATTGTTTGCATTTCCCCGAGAGAATTAAAATTAAGTGACATAGTTACACAGCAATAAAGCAAGATGTTATGAAATGCTCTTG
>NC_091579.1:16387809-16390309 GCF_042767895.1 Penaeus vannamei
GAGTGGGAGGGCGACGCGACGGGGGAGGGGGAGGGGGAGGGGGCGACGGGGGAGTGGGAGGGGGCGACGTGGGAAGGAGGAGGGGCACACATACATATATACATATATACATATGCTACATGCATATATACATATACGGGGGATGGGAGGGGGAACGGGGGAGGGGGAGGGAGCGGGGAGGGGAGGAGGGCCGACGGGGGAGGGGGAGGGAAGGAGAGGGGCGACGACGGGGGAGAGGGGGAGCGAGAGGGGGCGATGGGTGAGGGGAGGAGGGCGATGGGGGATGGGGGAGGGCGCGACGGGAGGCGAGGGAGGAGGGGAGAGGGGGCGACAGGGGAGGGGGAGGGGGGCGACGGGGATGAGTGGGAGGGGGCGACGAGGGAGGGGAGGGGGCGACGGGGAGGGGGGGCGATGGTGAGGAGGGGGCGATGGGGGAGGGAGGGGGCGACGGGGGGGAGGGGGCGACGGGGGAGGGGGTGGGCGACGGGGGGAGGGAGGGGGCGACGGGGGAGGGGGAGGAGGGGCGACGGGGGGAGGGAGGTGAGGGGGCGACGGGGGAGGGAGGGGGCGACGGGGAGGGGAGGGGGGGGAGGGGCGACGGGGGAGGGGAGGGGAGGGGGCGACGGGGGAGGGGGAGGGGAGGGGGCGACGGGGAGGGGGAGGGGAGGGGGCGACGGGGGAGGGGGAGGGGGGGCTACGGGGAAGGGGAGGGAGGGGCGACGGGGGAGGGCGATGGGGGGAGGGGTTGGGCGACAGGGGAGGGAGAAAGGGCGACGGGGGAGGGGAGGGGGCGACGGGGGAGGGGAGGGGGCAACGGGGGAGGGGAGGGGGCGATGGGCGACGGGGAGGGAGGGGCGACGGGGGAGGAAGGGGAGGGCGACGGGGAGGAAGGGGCGAGGGGGAGGGGAGGGGGCCGACGGGGGAGGGGAGGGAGGGCGACGGGGGGAGGGAAGGGGGCTACGGGGAGGGAGGCGGCGACGGGAGGGGGATGGGGAGGTTGGGCGACGGGGGAGGGGGGAGGGGAGGGGGCGACGGGGGAGGGGAGGGCGACGGGGGAGGGGGCGATGGGCGACGGGGAGGAGGGGCCGACGGGGGAGGGGAAGGGGCGACGGGGAGGGGGAGGGAGGGGCGACAGGGGAGGGGAAGGAGGGGGCGACGGGGAGGGAATGGGCGACCGGGGGGAGGGAGGGGGCCGACGGGGGAGGGGAGGGGGAGGGGGCGACGGGGGAGGGGGAGGGAGGGGGGCGACGGGGGAGGGGCACCGGGGGGAGGGGGAGGGGTTGGCCGACGGGGAGGAGAGAGAGGGCCGACGGGGAGGGGGAGGGGCCGACGGGGAGGGGGGAGGGGAGGGGGCGACGGGGGAGGGGGAAGGGGCGACGGGGAGGGGAGGGGAGGGGCCGACGGGGAGGGGAGGGGCCGACGGGGAGGAGGGAGGGAGGGGCGACGGGGGAGGGGAAGGGGAGGGGGCGACGGGGGAGGGGGAAGGGGCACCGGGGGAGGGGGGAGGGGAGGGGCCGACGGGGGAGGGGGAGGGGAGGGGGGCAAGCGGCCACTGTGGCAATCGCAGGATAAAAATACAACGGCAATGTTATTTTCACCTTGCGCGTCCATTTACGGCCCAGGGCGGCGGCGGGCCAACTTGTTCCCAGGTTTTAACAACACTACACAACGCATGCTTCCCGCCCTCCGTCGGGGTCACAGCCGAAGCACCAGCAAGGCCCTTGGGTTTCTCTCTCCCTCACGCCCTTGAAGCTCACTGGCGACAGGGAGGAATGTCCAAGACCTTTGGATCTGCCGAATCATGCGTTTACGCTCTTTGATTAAATGCGGTCCTCAATGGATTTAGTCCCGCACTCTCTCTGCGTATTATCTAGACTGAATAGGCTCGAATCCTTGACAGGGAGGACAGTCAGAGACCGCTGGATCATAAATGAGTTTATATAGCGAAACGGCCTTGGGGGGACGTGGGCGACCTTCACCCTCTGCCTGCTCGCCTGTGCCTGCATGCCAACCACAGGGACGCTCCCACAGCCCTCATTTATACTGTTTGCTTAACGACTCACTTTCCTTCGCTGGCGTTCAAGGCAATAAACATACACACGAACACATTTTTTGTCATCGTAGGATGTTCAGCAGGAATGACCCAGAAGTGAACAAGGAAATGATCGAAGATGTCATGTTGCTTCTGGCACTATCCTGAATATTATTATCATTATTTTTATTATTACCGTTATAGTTACTATTATTGTTGTTGTTAATATAACTTTTATTATTTTTATTATGATTGTTATTATTCATAATAATTATTATTGTTATTGATATTATTATTATTGTCATTTTTTATAATCATTATTATTCTCATATTAATATTTCTATCAATGTTATTATAACAGTCTTCATCCTTTTTATTATCGTTATCACTTTTATCATTAATATCATTATTGTTATTGTTATCACTTTCATTATCATTATTTTCATCATTATTATCATCATAATTATT
>NC_091579.1:16400309-16402809 GCF_042767895.1 Penaeus vannamei
GATAATAATGATAATAGTAATGATGATGATGATGGTAATAATGATAATAGTAATATAAATATTATCAATGATAATGATAATATAAAAAAAATGATAAGAATTCATCATTAATGATAATGATAAGACAACAAAATAGTAATGGTAATCATTACCATAATAGTAATATTATCGATGGTGATAATAATAATGATAGCACATATGATGATAACAACAGTAGTAGTAGTAAAAATGATAATAATAATAATAACAATAATAATAATGACAGTAATAATGATAATAATGATAACAACAACTATAATAATACAAAAAAATTAAATAACAATAATAACACTGACGACATCGACCCGCTATCTCTGCCTTCGTTGCTCCGAGCAAATGAGTAAATAGCACCAGTCCTTAAGTCCTCAGCAGAGAGACTAAAGCAAGGACCTTGCACTTGAGGACCCCCCCCCCCCCGCGCTGAAAATAACTGGGTTTTCGTTATTTCGGCCCCGGCGTGACTCAGGCGGGGCGGGCGCCGCGCTTCCGCCCCGCTCCGCCTGACGCCCCGGAATCTCCGCCTCGGCTCTGCGTCGCGGAGGTAGGTCTAGGCTCTCTTCTGTCGTGCGTTCTTGCTTCTTTTTCACTTTCTTTTCATTCTCTTTTATCTTATTTTTTCTTTCTTATTTTCTTTTCCAGTTTGTTTGTTTAGTCTCTTTTTTCGCGTTTTTTCACATTTTGTCTCTGTTTCTGATCTATTTTTTTTTGTCTTTTTGCTTGTTTTTTTCAGTCTATCCGTTTGTCTATCTGATTCTCTCTGTTTTGTTGTCTCCCTGACTCATGCTCAGCCTCTATCTACTTATTTGTCTATCTCTAGCTATCTAAATATCTTTCTTATTGTCAATCACCCTTCCTCCTCTTTCCCTTCTTACCTTCCCCCTGTCTCCTCTCCCATCTCCCTCCCTCCCTCCCTCCTTGTTAAAAGCGTCGTGAGGAGGGACTATTTTAGGAGGACGGAATCAAAGTCAATGTCAGACGAGATCGGATGCCGTGTTCAGCTTACGCGCGCGCGGGAATCCACGCCGGCGTCACCTGTTGGAGGAGGCGGGGGAAGGGGGGCGAGGGGGAGGGGGAAGGGGGACCTAAGGATGGGGAGGTGGGGAGGGGTTGTTGTACAGGGGGAATCTAGGGGTGTTGGGAGTGTTGGTTAGAAGAGTAGGGAGAAGGAGGGAGGGAGGGAGGGAGGAGGGGCATTGATTGCGGGAGTCGTGGCGGGGGAGAGTTGAGGAGTTTGTTGGCGGAAGATGGAGGGGGGGGGGGGTAGGTTAGGCGTCATGGCTTGGTTAGGTGAGTCAGGAGGAGTTGATGAGGGGAGTTAGGGGACGTAGGTTTAGGCGAGACGTGGTGCCTTGTTAGGAGAGTCAGAAAGGAGTTGTTCAGGGGAGTCAGGGGGAACAAGGAAAGGGCAGGCAAGGCCGAACGCGGGGAGGGGGAGGCAAAGGTAAGAGCCGCTCCTCCTGCTCACGCAGCTTGAAGATGCTCGTAGACCCAAGGGCGGATCCGGGCGCTCGTGCCTTTGAGTGCGCGTCGAAACGACACCGTGTCTTGTTATTTCATGACGCCCTTTGCAACAAGAAATCGATGTTTCGCGTGAGATGTCACACAGTAAGGCCGGTTCATGCACGGAAGCTCGGCCGCGCGCAAAGGCGTTTCGACCTTACGTACCAAGGGTCTTGTCTCATGCACAGAGGTCAGTGTCATCCACTGTCTGTGGGCATGTATGTTCCATTCGGTGACAGCCAGCAATGTTGAATAGTTAATAACCTTTTCCACGCGAGCTTTTTTTCCTGTGCGCCCGGCATGCATGTTATGACAGCAAGCTGCGGATATCATTATTGTCATTAAACTCAGGATTACTCTCGCCCCGCCGTTCGCGCCCCTCAAAACACTCGTAAAATCTCTAGGGTCAACGGTGCCTGTGTAATAGGTCATACAGTCACGCGAGAAGGTCAAACACCGAGCTAAGTGTACCTGCAAGATGTTGGTACACTTGATACCCTTGTGCGCTCACAGTGCGAGAGATGCATCCTCATGAAATATTAGTATGGAAATATCTTTTCACAATAGAATTTATGTTTATATGCGGTCTATTTTTATGTATGTACTGATAAAAGGTAATATGAACACACGCAATATTCTTGGATTCTAATTCATTATTAGCCTGTCTTTGGGGTCGCAACGTTTTTATGAACATCGCTCCCTCAACACAGTCTGGGTTGCTCGCATTAAAGCGAAGCGTGTTGCAATCTGCTTTTGCTTATTATCCAAGTGATTATTTATCAACAGCAGCGGAAGAAATCACAGAGCCAGCAACAAAAAGCCCTTTTCAGCAACAATAACAACAATTGTAAGAAAAACAGCATACACCAGCAGTGTTGTCCCTCTGTGCATCCCTCGTCACAAGAGATTAACGACATGACTGGAACGACGTGTGTAATTAAAGATAGCTCCTATAATCACA
>NC_091579.1:16422809-16435676 GCF_042767895.1 Penaeus vannamei
AGGAGGGAGGCATGCGAGGGGGGTTGTGAGGAGGGAGGCATACGAGGGGGGTTGTGAGGAGGGAGACATGCGAGGGGGGTTGTGAGGAGGGAGGCATGCGAGGGGGGTTGTGAGGAGGGAGGCATGCGAGGGGGGTTGTGAGGAGGGAGACATGCGAGGGGGGTTGTGAGAAGGGAGGCATGCGAGGGAGGGTTGTGAGGAGGGAGGCATGCGAGGGGGGTTGTGAGGAGGAAGGCATGCGAGGGGGGTTGTGAGGAGGGAGAGAGAGAGGGTTGTGAGGAGGGAGGGATGAGGGAGGGGTGTGAGGAGGGAGGCATGCGAGGGAGGGTTGTGAGGAGGAAGGCATACGAGGGGGGTTGTGAGGAGGGAGGCATGCGAGGGAGGGTTGTGAGGAGGGAGGCATGCGAGGGAGGGTTGTGAGGAGGAAGGCATGCGAGGGGGGTTGTGAGGAGGGAGGCATGCGAGGGGGGTTGTGAGGAGGGAGACATGCGAGGGGGGTTGTGAGGAGGGAGGCATGCGAGGGAGGGTTGTGAGGAGGGAGGCATGCGAGGGAGGGTTGTGAGGAGGAAGGCATACGAGAGGGGTTGTGAGGAGGGAGGCATGCGAGGGGGGTTGTGAGGAGGAAGGCATGCGAGGGGGGTTGTGAGGAGGGAGACATGCGAGGGGGGTTGTGAGGAGGGAGGCATGCGAGGGAGGGTTGTGAGGAGGGAGGCATGCGAGGGAGGGTTGTGAGGAGGAAGGCATGCGAGGGGGGTTGTGAGGAGGGAGACATGCGAGGGGGGTTGTGAGGAGGGAGGCATGCGAGGGAGGGTTGTGAGGAGGGAGGCATGCGAGGGAGGGTTGTGAGGAGGAAGGCATACGAGGGGGGTTGTGAGGAGGGAGGCATGCGAGGGGGGTTGTGAGGAGGGAGGCATGCGAGGGAGGGTTGTGAGGAGGAAGGCATGCGAGGGGGGTTGTGAGGAGGGAGGCATGCGAGGGGGGTTGTGAGGAGGGAGGCATGCGAGGGAGGGTTGTGAGGAGGGAGGCATGCGAGGGAGGGTTGTGAGGAGGAAGGCATGCGAGGGGGGTTGTGAGGAGGGAGACATGCGAGGGGGGTTGTGAGGAGGGAGGCATGCGAGGGAGGGTTGTGAGGAGGGAGGCATGCGAGGGAGGGTTGTGAGGAGGAAGGCATACGAGGGGGGTTGTGAGGAGGGAGGCATGCGAGGGGGGTTGTGAGGAGGGAGGCATGCGAGGGAGGGTTGTGAGGAGGAAGGCATGCGAGGGGGGTTGTGAGGAGGGAGGCATGCGAGGGGGGTTGTGAGGAGGGAGGCATGCGAGGGGGGTTGTGAGGAGGGAGGCATGCGAGGGGGGTTGTGAGGAGGGAGGCATGCGAGGGAGGGTTGTGAGGAGGGAGGCATGCGAGGGAGGGTTGTGAGGAGGAAGGCATGCGAGGGAGGGTTGTGAGGAGGGAGGCATGCGAGGGGGGTTGTGAGGAGGGAGGCATGCGAGGGGGGTTGTGAGGAGGGAGGCATGCGAGGGGGGTTGTGAGGAGGGAGGCATGCGAGGGAGGGTTGTGAGGAGGGAGGCATGCGAGGGAGGGTTGTGAGGAGGAAGGCATGCGAGGGGGGTTGTGAGGAGGGAGGCATGCGAGGGAGGGTTGTGAGGAGGAAGGCATGCGAGGGAGGGTTGTGAGGAGGGAGGGAAGAAAGAGGGATGTGAGGAGGGAGAGAGGGAGGGTTGTGAGGAGGGAGGGAAGAGGGAGGGATATGAGGAGGGAGGCATGCGAGGGGGGTTGTGAGGAGGGAGGCATGCGAGGGGGGTTGTGAGGAGGGAGGCATGCGAGGGGGGTTGTGAGGAAGGAGGCATGCGAGGGAGGGTTGTGAGGAGGGAGGCATGCGAGGGAGGGTTGTGAGGAGGAAGGCATGCGAGGGAGGGTTGTGAGGAGGGAGGGAAGAAAGAGGGATGTGAGGAGGGAGAGAGGGAGGGTTGTGAGGAGGGAGGCATACGAGGGAGGGTTGTGAGGAGGGAGACATGCGAGGGAGGGTTGTGAGGAGGAAGGCATGCGAGGGGGGTTGTGAGGAGGGAGGCATGCGAGGGAGGGTTGTGAGGAGGAAGGCATGCGAGGGAGGGTTGTGAGGAGGGAGGCATGCAAGGGAGGGTTGTGAGGAGGGAGGCATGCGAGGGAGGGTTGTGAGGAGGGAGGCATGCGAGGGAGGGTTGTGAGGAGGGAGGCGTGCGAGGGAGGGTTGTGAGGAGAGAGGCATGCGAGGGGGGTTGTGAGGAGGGAGGCATGCGAGGGAGGGTTGTGAGGAGGGAGGCATGCGTGGAAGGGTTGTGAGGAGGGAGGCATGCGAGGGAGGGTTGTGAGGAGAGAGGCATGCGAGGGAGGGTTGTGAGGAGGGAGGCATGCGAGGGGGGGTTGTGAGGAGAGAGGCATGCGAGGGGGGGTTGTGAGGAGGGAGGCAAGCGAGGGGGGGTTGTGAGGAGAGAGGCATGCGATGGGGGGTTGTGAGGAGGGAGGCATGCGAGGGAGGGTTGCGAGGAGGGAGGCATGCGAGGGGGGGTTGTGAGGAGAGAGGCATGTGAGGGGGGGTTGTGAGGAGGGAGGCATGCGAGGGAGGGTTGTGAGGAGAAAGGCATGCAAGGGGGGGTTATGAGGAGGGAGCCATGCGAGGGGGGTTTGTGAAGAGGGAGGCATGCGAGGGAGGGTTGTGAGGAGAGAGGCATGTGAGAGGGGTTGTGAGGAGGGAGGCATGTGAGGGAGGGTTGTGAGGAGGGAGGCATGCGAGGGGGGGTTGTTAGGAGGGAGGCATGCGAGGGGGGGTTGTGAGGAGGGAGGCATGCGAGGGAGGGTTGTGAGGAGAGAGGCATGCGAGGGAGGGTTGTGAGGAGGGAGGCATGCGAGGGAGGGTTGTGAGGAGGGAGGCATGCGAGGGGGGATTGTGAGGAGAAAGACATGTGAGGGGGGGTTGTGAGGAGGGAGGCTTGCGAGGGAGGGTTGTGAGGAGAGAGGCATGTGAGAGGGGTTGTGAGGAGGGAGGCATGCGAGGGAGGGTTGTGAGGAGGGAGGCATGCGAGGGAGGGTTGTGAGGAGGGAGGCATGCGAGGGAGGGTTGTGAGGAGAGAGGCATGCAAGGGAGGGTTGTGAGGAGGGAGGCATGCGAGAGAGGGTTGTGAGGAGGGAGGCATGCGAGGGGGGATTGTGAGGAGAAAGACATGTGAGGGGGGGTTGTGAGGAGGGAGGCTTGCGAGGGAGGGTTGTGAGGAGAGAGGCATGTGAGAGGGGTTGTGAGGAGGGAGGCATGTGAGGGAGGGTTGTGAGGAGAGCGGCATGCGAGGGAGGGTTGTGAGGAGGGAGGCATGCGAGGGAGGGTTGTGAGGAGGGAGGCGTGCGAGGGAGGGTTGTGAGGAGGGAGGCATGCGAGGGAGGGTTGTGAGGAGGGAGGCATGCGAGGGGGGGCTTGTGAGGAGGGAGGCGTGCGAGGGAGGGTTGTGAGGAGGGAGGGAAGAGAGAGGGATATGAGGAGGGAGGGAAGAGGGAGGGATGTGAGGAGGGAGAGAGGGAGGGTTGTGAGGAGGGAGAGAGGGAGGGTTGTGAGGAGGGAGGCATGCAAGGGGGGGTTGTGAGGAGAGAGGCATGTGAGGGGGGGTTGTGAGGAGGGAGGCGTGCGAGGGGGGGTTGTGAGGAGAGAGGCATGCGAGGGAGGGTTGTGAGGAGAGAGGCATGCGAGGGGGGGTTGTGAGGAGGGAGGCATGTGAGGGGGGTTGTGAGGAGGGAGGAGTGCGAGGGAGGGTTGTGAGGAGGGAGGCATGCGATGGAGGGTTGTGAGGAGGGAGGCGTGCGAGGGGGGGTTGTGAGGAGAGAGGCATGCGGGGGGGGATTGTGAGGAGAGAGGCATATGAAGGGGGGTTGTGAGGAGGGAGGCGTGCAAGGGGGGGTTGTGAGGAGGGAGGCATGCGAGGGAGGGTTGTGAGGAGAGAGGAATGCGAGGGAGGGTTGTGAGGAGGAAGGCATGCGAGGGGTGTTGTGAGGAGGGAGGCATGCGAGAGATGGTTGTGAGGAGGAAAGCATGCGACGGGGGTTGTGAGGAGGGAGGCATGCGAGGGAGGGTTGTGAGGAGGAAGGCATGCGAGGGAGGGTTGTGAGGAGGGAGGCATGCAAGGGAGGGTTGTGAGGAGGGAGGCATGGGAGGGAGGGTTGTGAGGAGGGAGGCATGCGAGGGAGGGTTGTGAGGAAGGAGGCATGCGAGGGAGGGTTGTGAGGAGGAAGGCATGCGAGGGGGGTTGTGAGGAGGGAGGCGTGCGAGGGAGGGTTGTGAGGAGAGAGGCATGCGAGGGGGGTTGTGAGGAGGGAGGCATGCGAGGGAGGGTTGTGAGGAGGGAGGCATGCGTGGAAGGGTTGTGAGGAGGGAGGCATGTGAGAGATGGTTGTGAGGAGGAAGGCATGCGAGGGGGGTTGTGAGGAGGGAGGCATGCGAGGGAGGGTTGTGAGGAGGAAGGCATGCGAGGGAGGGTTGTGAGGAGGGAGGCATGCGAGGGAGGGTTGTGAGGAGGGAGGCATGTGAGGAAGGGTTGTGAGGAGGGAGGCATGCGAGGGAGGGTTGTGAGGAAGGAGGCATGCGAGGGAGGGTTGTGAGGAGGAAGGCATGCGAGGGGGGTTGTGAGGAGGGAGGCGTGCGAGGGAGGGTTGTGAGGAGAGAGGCATGCGAGGGGGGTTGTGAGGAGGGAGGCATGCGAGGGAGGGTTGTGAGGAGGGAGGCATGCGTGGAAGGGTTGTGAGGAGGGAGGCATGTGAGGGAGGTTGTGAGGAGAGAGGCATGCGAGGGAGGGTTGTGAGGAGAGAGGCATGCGAGGGAGGGTTGTGAGGAGGGAGGCATGCGAGGGAGGGTTGTGAGGAGGGAGGCATGCGAGGGGGGGTTGTGAGGAGAGAGGCATGCGAGGGGGGTTGTGAGGAGGGAGGCATGCGAGGGGGGTTGTGAGGAGGGAGGCATGCGAGGGGGGTTGTGAGGAGGGAGGCATGCGAGGGGGGGTTGTGAGGAGAGAGGCATGTGAGGGGGGTTGTGAGGAGGGAGGCATGCGAGGGGGGGTTGCGAGGAGGGAGGCATGCGAGGGGGGGTTGTGAGGAGAGAGGCATGTGAGGGAGGGTTGTGAGGAGAGAGGCATGTAAGGGGGGGTTGTGAGGAGGGAGCCATGCGAGGGAGGGTTGTGAGGAGAGAGGCATGCAAGGGGGGGTTGCGAGGAGGGAGGCATGCGAGGGGGGTTGTGAAGAGAGAGGCATGCGAGGGGGGATTGTGAGGAGGGAGGCATGCGAGGGGGGTTGTGAGGAGAGAGGCATGCGAGGGGGGGTTGTGAGGAGAGAGGCATGTGAGGGGGGGTTGTGAGGAGGGAGGCATGCGAGGGAGGGTTGCGAGGAGGGAGCCATGCGAGGGGGGGTTGTGAGGAGGGAGGCATGCGAGGGAGGGTTGTGAGGAGAGAGGCATGCAAGGGGGGGTTGTGAGGAGGGAGCCATGCGAGGGAGGGTTGTGAGGAGAGAGGCATGCAAGGGGGGGTTGCGAGGAGGGAGGCATGCGAGGGGGGGTTGTGAGGAGGGAGGCATGTGAGGGGGGGTTGTGAGGAGGGAGGCATGCGAGGGAGGGTTGTGAGGAGAGAGGCATGCAAGGGGGGGTTGTGAGGAGGGAGCCATGCGAGGGGGGGTTGTGAAGAGGGAGGCATGCGAGGGAGGGTTGTGAGGAGGGAGGCATGCGAGGGAGGGTTGTGAGGAGGGAGGCATGCGAGGGGGGGTTGTTAGGAGGGAGGCATGCGAGGGAGGGTTGTGAGGAGAGAGGCATGTGAGGGGGGGTTGTGAGGAGGGAGGCATGCGAGGGAGGGTTGTGAGGAGAGAGGCATGCAAGGGGGGTTGTGAGGAGGGAGCCATGCGAGGGGGGGTTGTGAGGAGGGAGGCATGCGTGGAAGGGTTGTGAGGAGGGAGGCATGCGAGGGAGGGTTGTGAGGAGGGAGGCATGCGAGGGGGGGTTGTTAGGAGGGAGGCATGCGAGGGAGGGTTGTGAGGAGGGAGGCATGCGAGGGAGGGTTGTGAGGAGAGAGGCATGCGAGGGAGGGTTGTGAGGAGGGAGGCATGCAAGGGAGGGTTGTGAGGAGGGAGGCATGCGAGAGAGAGTTGTGAGGAGGGAGGCATGCGAGGGGGGGTTGTGGGGAGAGAGACATGTGAGGGGGGTTGTGAGGAGGGAGGCTTGCGAGGGAGGGTTGTGAGGAGAGAGGCATGTGAGAGGGGTTGTGAGGAGGGAGGCATGCGAGGGAGGGTTGTGAGGAGGGAGGCATGCGAGGGAGGGTTGTGAGGAGGGAGGCATGCGAGGGAGGGTTGTGAGGAGGGAGGCGTGCGAGGGAGGGTTGTGAGGAGGGAGGCATGCGGGGGGGGGTGGTGAGGAGGGAGCCATGCGGGGGGGGGCTTGTGAGGAGGGAGGCGTGCGAGGGAGGGTTGTGAGGAGGGAGGCATGTGAGGGAGGGTTGTGAGGAGGGAGGCATGTGAGGGAGGGTTGTGAGGAGGGAGGCATGCGAGGGAGGGTTGTGAGGAGGGAGGCATGCGAGGGAGGGTTGTAAGGAGGGAGGCATGCGAGGGAGGGTTGTGAGGAGAGAGGCATGTGAGGGGGGTTGTGAGGAGAGAGGCATGTGAGGGGGGGTTGTGAGGAGGGAGGCGTGCGAGGGGGGGTTGTGAGGAGGGAGGCATGCGAGGGAGGGTTGTGAGAAGAGAGGCATGCGAGGGAGGGTTGTGAGGAGAGAGGCATGCGAGGGGGGGTTGTGAGGAGTGAGGCATGCGAGGGGGGGTTGTGAGGAGGGAGGCATGCGAGGGAGGGTTGTGAGGAGGGAGACATTGAGGAGGGAGGCGTGCGAGGGGGGTTGTGAGGAGAGAGGCATGCGAGGGGGGGTTGTGAGGAGAGAGGCATGCGAGGGGGGATTGTGAGGAGAGAGGCATATGAAGGGGGGTTGTGAGGAGGGAGGCGTGCGAGGGAGGGTTGTGAGGAGGGAGGCATGCGAGGGAGGGTTGTGAGGAGAGAGGCATGCGAGGGAGGGTTGTGAGGAGGGAGGCATGCGAGGGGGGGTTGTGAGGAGAGAGGCATGCGAAGGGGGGTTGTGAGGAGGGAGGCATGCGAGGGAGGGTTGTGAGGAGGGAGGCATGTGAGGGAGGGTTGTGAGGAGGGAGGCATGCGAGGGAGGGTTGTGAGGAGGCAGGCATGTGAGGAAGGGTTGTGAGGAGAGAGGCATGCGAGGGGGGGGGTTTGAGGAGAGAGGCATGCGAGGGGGGTTGTGAGGAGGGAGGCATGCGAGGGAGGGTTGTGAGGAGGGAGGCATACGAGGGGGGGTTGTGAGGAGGGAGGCATGCGAGGGAGGGTTGTGAGGAGGGAGGCATGCGAGGGAGGGTTGTGAGGAGGGAGGCATGTGAGGGAGGGTTGTGAGGAGGGAGGCATGTGAGGGAGGGTTGTGAGGAGGGAGGCATGCGAGGGAGGGTTGTGAGGAGGGAGGCTTGCGAGGGAGGGTTGTGAGGAGAGAGGCATGTGAGAGGGGTTGTGAGGAGGGAGGCATGGGAGGGAGGGTTGTGAGGAGGGAGGCATGCGAGGGAGGGTTGTGAGGAGGGAGGCATGCGAGGGAGAGTTGTGAGGATGGAGGCATGCGAGGGAGGGTTGTGAGTAGGGAGCAATGCGAGGGAGGGTTGTGAGGAGGGAGGCATGCGAAGGGGGGTTGTGAGGAGGGAGGCATGCAAGGGGGGGTTGTGAGGAAGGAGGCATGCGAGGGAGGGTTGTGAGGAGGGAGGCATGCGAGGGAGGGTTGTGAGGAGGGAGGCATGCGAGGGAGGGTTGTGAGGAGGGAGGCATGCGAGGGAGGGTTGTGAGGAGGGAGGCATGTGAGGGAGGGTTGTGAGGAGAGAGGCATGCGAGGGAGGGTTGTGAGGAGAGAGGCATGCGAGGGAGGGTTGTGAGGAGAGAGGCATGTGAGGGGGGGTTGTGAGGAGAGAGGCATGCGAGGGGGGGTTGTGAGGAGGGAGGCATGCGAGGGAGGGTTGTGAGTAGAGAGGCATGCGAGAGGGGGTTGTAAGGAGAGAGGCATGCGAGGGAGGGTTGTGAGGAGAGAGGCATGTGAGGGGGGGTTGTGAGGAGGGAGGCATGCGAGGGAGGGTTGTGAGGAGGGAGGCATGCGAGGGAGGGTTGTGAGGAGGGAGGCATGCGAGGGAGGGTTGTGAGGAGAGAGGCATGCGAAGGAGGGTTGTGAGGAGGGAGGTATGCGAGGGAGGGTTGTGAGGAGAGAGGCATGCGAGGGAGGGTTGTGAGGAGGGAGGCATGCGAGGGAGGGTTGTGAGGAGGGAGGCATGCGAGGGGGGGTTGTGAGGAGGGAGGCATGCAAGGGGGGGTTGTGAGGAGGGAGGCATGCGAGGGAGGGTTGTGAGGAGGGAGGCATGCGAGGGGGGGTTGTGAGGAGGGAGGCATGCGAGGGGGGGTTGTGAGGAGGGAGGCATGCGAGGGAGGGTTGTGAGGAGGGAGGCTTGCGAGGGAGGGTTGTGAGGAGGGAGGCGTGCGAGGGAGGGTTGTGAGGAGGGAGGCATGCGAGAGAGTGTTGTGAGGAGGGAAGCAGGCGAGGGAGGGTTGTGAGGAGGGAGGAGTGCGAGGGAGGGTTGTGAGGAGAGAGGCATGCGAGGGAGGGTTGTGAGGAGGGAGGCGTGCGAGGGAGGGTTGTGAGGAGGGAGGCATGTGAGGGAGGGTTGTGAGGAGGGAGGCATGTGAGGGAGGGTTGTGAGGAGGGAGGCATGCGAGGGAGGGTTGTGAGGAGGGAGGCATGCGAGAGAGTGTTGTGAGGAGGGAAGCAGGCGAGGGAGGGTTGTGAGGAGCGAGGAGTGCGAGGGAGGGTTGTGAGGAGGGAGGCATGCGAGAGAGTGTTGTGAGGAGGGAAGCAGGCGAGGGAGGGTTGTGAGGAGGGAGGAGTGCGAGGGAGGGTTGTGAGGAGAGAGGCATGCGAGGGAGGGTTGTGAGGAGGGAGGCGTGCGAGGGAGGGTTGTGAGGAGGGAGGCATGTGAGGGAGGGTCGTGAGGAGGGAGGCATGTGAGGGAGGGTTGTGAGGAGGGAGGCATGCGAGGGAGGGTTGTGAGGAGGGAGGCATGCGAGAGAGTGTTGTGAGGAGAGAGGCATGCGAGGGAGGGTTGTGAGGAGGGAGGCGTGCGAGGGAGGGTTGTGAGGAGGAAATGATGTGAGTTGTAAGGAGAGAGGTGGGAGGGGGGGGAGGGAGAGGGAAACGGGTGAAGAGATAGGGAGAATAATAATTAAAGGAAGAAGGAGAGAAAGAAAGGAAGAAAGGATGAAGATGAATAGAAGGAAGGAAAGGAGGAGATGGAATAGCAACAGGAAGAACCATAGAAAGAGAAATAAGAAAATGTTAAGGAAGGTTGTAATGATATGTTGTGAGGCTGTAAGGATGCGAAGGAGGTTGTGATGAAAGAGTGAGTAAAGTTTGTGATGAGAGATGGATATAACCTAAGGTTGTGATGAACGAATGATAAAAAGTTGTGATGAGGGAATGTTGAGATTGTGATGAGGCAACTTTAATGGGCGTGGTGTGAGTTGTGATGAGGGAGGATTTCTCGGGAGGATTATGATAAAGAAACGAAATAAGGTTGTGATGAAGAAGCCATATTAGGGGGGGGGAGAAGCAGTGATCCTCATCATGGGTTCTGTTGGGGAAGTGTTATGAGGCTATGATGAGAGAGGCATGTTAACGTAGGTTGTGATGAGTGAGTATTGTGATGAGGTATGTTATGCAGGGTTGCGATGAGACTTTGTGGTGACATGAAACATATTAGTGAGAATTTTGATGAGGGAATGATGTGATGTGGTGAAGCTGTTGTGACGAGAGATTTGTGGTGAGAGCGAAACGGTAATCAAGCTTTGGTGAAGAAAGTGAGTCATTTTGTGTTGACGCTAATTCTGCAAATATGATCTTTCATATATGCAGGGAAATAGGCGAGGGAAGACTTTGAGGTTGTGATGAGCGAAAACTTTTGAATCCTCAATAAGCATGAACTGATGCAAGTCTAGGGCAATGAAGAAGTTATATAAGGTTGTACAAGTTGTGTAAGAAAAGGCGCCGCTGTGTGTATTGTAAGTACAAGGTATCATGCGGCTGTGAAAACAAGTCATTTTGAGCTTGTTATGAGTATAAGGGGGTTGTGAGGTTGTGATAAAACACAGCGTTGTGGAGGCGAGTTAAGGAATAATTTGTGATGTCAATGGATAAATTTATAACAAGGCCATGAGCTCGTAATAAGGAATATCATGAGTTTCTTTTTAGGTTGTAGGGAGTAGAAAAGAAAAAAAAAACAATAAAAAAGAAAGAAAGAAAAGAAAAATAGTTGAAAAAACAAACAATAATAACAACAACAAAAAGAAGTTAGTGCATCTCCGATTTCTCTCTCGTTCACATCCATTGACCGGATCCCATCGGCAGCAGGTGAACGTGGCTGTGCAAAGGCTTATGCAAAGTAGGTAGATAGTTCAGGAGATATACAGGTGCACATGGGGATGTTTTTTTTTCATACAGACATGCAGACCGACGCACACACATGAATACGCAGGAGCACATACAAACACACACATACACGCGCGCACACACACACACACACACATACACACACACACACACATAGTCAGACAAATAGGCGAGGGTATTCACACAAGGCCGTATTAACCATGATATTCAGATCAAATAATAAAATAATTAAGACAGAGCCTTGAGCTCAATATAACTTTAAAAAGATATTGAATGGATGTCTAAATGACCAAAGAATTTTCAAACCTACATATATTTTCAGGCTCACACACACGCACACGTACACAAACACACCCAAACGTAACTCAAGACATACACGGAGAACACAGCGGAGCGGTTGTTGTCATGTAAGTTGGCAGCGACGCAGTAGGTGGCTAGCGAGTTTTACATCTAATAATTATCAAAAGAATTTTTGCTGCGCTACAGGTTGGGTTCTTTCTTTTCTTGCTTTTCATTTGTTTCGCAATTTGTTCGGATGTTCGGTTTGCCTCTCTTTGATTGAATACGTGACGGGATAATAAATATGGAGATGGGATTATGCAGATTTTTTGCTAATATCAAAGTCGACGTTGGTCTGTTGCGAAATAGTGACGTAAGAACGAAACGGGAAAAGCAACGTTCGAGGAAAAAACAAGGAAAATGACGGAAGCCATCGCCTCGCGTTCCCTTTCGCACAGGTGTTCACCAAGTCCCTCCAGCCGAGGCGAACATCCGAACACCCGGCAAGCGACCCGTGTTGTGTTCGCCTCCTCCGAATCCGCCTGCGTGTCCCTCCTCCGGGACGATGTTCTGAACTGCATCTTCGCTCCTCCTCATAGAGGCTGGGGGATGGCAGGTGTCAGATGACCTGTGTGCCTTGCCGGAGCCCCCTCTGCTGGGCGCTCTCTCTGTCTCGGTCTGTCTATCTGTCTGTCTCTCTTTCTTCCATTCCCTCTCTCTCTCTCTCTCTCTCACTTTCCCTTTCTCTCTCTCTCTCTCTCTGTGTGTCTCTCTTACTTCCCCCCGTTCCCTTTCTCTTTGTGTCTCTCTCACTCCTCCCTCTCTCGCTCTCTGCCTGTCTCTCTCTCTTTCTCTTTTTGTGTCGCTCTCACTTTCTCTCTCTATCTGCATATCTATCTATTTGTCTCTTTCTTTCTCACGTTCATCCACTTAACTATCCTATTACATTTTTGTTCACACACACACACACACACACACACACACACACACACACACACACACACACACACACACACACACACACACACACACACACACACACACACACACACACACACACACACAAGCACACACACACGCACACACAGACACACACACACACACACACACACACACACACACACACACACACACACACACACACACACACACACACACACACACACACACACACACACACACACACACACACACACACACACACACACACACACGCACACACACACGCACACACACACGCACACACAGACACACACACACACACACACACACACACACACACACACACACACACACACACACACACACACACGTATGTATCTACATGTATATATACAGTGTTCAGTGTGTTCGCGTGTATATACATATATGTATTTTTTCGCATACGATTTTTTTTCAAGCACAAACGCACAGACGCACAGATCCCTTCTACCGCCCTTAATTCCTTCTCCGAGGCTGACGACATTCACGCTCAGGCAGGCTGGCTTGTGGAGTCCGTCCCCTCGTGGAAGCACAAACCCCACTCGATGAAGCCACCTGAGGAAATGACGTCACGCGCTGGTGCTTCAGTACGACCAGTTACAGGGAGGAGGAGGGGGGATAAGGGGGGGGGGGCAATTAATATCTCATAAGAGAGGTAAGGGAGGGAGGGAGGGGTGGTGGGGAGGAAGGGAGGGAGGGAGGAAAGGAGGGAGGGAGGGAGGGAAAAATGTACGGAGGGAAGGTGGTAGGAAGGGAGGGAAGGAGGGGGAAAGGTGGGAGGAAGAAGAAGGGAGTGAGAGAAAAGAGAAAGGTGTGAGGGAGGGAGAAAGGGAAGGTGGGAGGGAACGAAAAAGGTGGGAGGGAGGGAGGGAAGGAGGGAGAAGGAGGAGGAGATAGAGGAGAGAAGTAAAGAGAGGAATACACGGAGGAAAAGGTTGTTGAGGTTGAGGAGCAGAGGGAGATGTGGAGGAGGGGGGGAGGAGGTAGAAAGATGGGATATAGTGTTTATCTGTCCTCCATTCTCTCTTTATCATTACTATCATTCGCCTTTGCTTTGTGCCTGCTTTTATACATTCAAGACACTGACACGATAAAGTCTTT
>NC_091579.1:16446176-16458676 GCF_042767895.1 Penaeus vannamei
TGTCTTCGTGGCGGTGGGCGTAAAACAAGCAATTTTACATAAAAAGTTCATCTCATTATCATTGTCTCTACTTTATTTATTCACCCTCAAGGTCACATCTCCGTCTGATATGCTAATGAGAGTGCAAGAAAGGCTTCGAGACCTGGGGACGCCTTCCTCGGGGCCCCCGGCCAGTCCCCGAGCTGATCACTGTTCTCTCCTGATAACAAGGGGCGTCTCACTCCACCTCGTTTTCACTGACAAAGATTGCAGCGAGACGGTTTTATTCATTATTCATGATGAGTCCATTCATAAGGGAGTGTTTTCCCTTCTCGGTGTAACGAGTTTGTGATCTCCAGCGTTCGTCTAGATGGATGGCTCTATTACATTCGGGTTTCTTCTTCGGCGGGGGAGGGGGGGAGGGGAGGGGGCAGAATATTGTTGTGCGTGGGTGTAAGAGGGAGGTGTCATAGTGCCGCCGCATGATGCCACATTCCTCTTTCTCGGAGATTTATTATCCCGACACAAGGTCCAAGGCGGAGGTAATCTGGCACGCCGCACTACTCGTACAGTGCCATGTCACGGATCGTGATGAAATACAGTGCCGGAGAGAGCCACAAGCGAAACATAGGTAGGACTAAGGAGTGAGGAGGGAGGAGCCAGATGAGTGACGCAGACCACGACCCCAAAGTCCGCCTCACGTTCATTGAGAAACCCGAGGGAAGCCCCGCCCACTTCCATTGAGACCCCGCGTCCGAGGGTATAAGACGCGGAGACCCGGCTCGGCCTCCTTAGTAGTACCTGAGTAACCGCAGAGGAAGCGAGTACTTGTTGTGCGCGCCAGGCCTGCCAAGCTACCTGCCATACCCTCATTACCTGTCGCTACCTCTCATTACCTCCCACACGCTTAATTACCTTTTCGTACCGGACTCCACCGCTTGTGACTGTGAGTACTGTGTGACGCTGCTGTGAGCAAATAACCACCACAGCGCCCTGCGGAAAAACCTGCACACGATGTTGGCCCAGCTCTCCTGTGACTTGTTACTGACGGTGTCGACGCTGGTGCTGCTCGCGCCCGAGCACGGCCACACCTCCAGGCTCCCGGCGCTCGAGCTCCCGTGGCAGCAGGAGGACCACCAGCAGGTCCTCAGCTCCAGCTCGTTCGACCAGGTACCTGCCTACAAGGTCTTCTACCAGACAGGGGTGAGTACTGTGATAACATTTCTCTATCTCTTTATTCATGTATTATAGTGCCATTTCATTGCCATTGTTTAGTTGCCGGAGACTGTCCCCTGGGCTTCCTTGCGAGTGTATGCGAGAGAATACGGTTATCTGTCATAATAGGAAAGCATTTCGTGTAATTTAGCCTGTGAAGCTAGACGAAACAGGAAAAATATATATCACGAATATTTGCAAAACAAATGTCACTTCCCGTCCAGTCCATCATGTGAATACCATCCGTATGTATGAACTATATGTATCGACTATAAAACGCAATAAAGCAGCAACGTGGGCGCTTGCATCACAGGGCCCCAAGCGGAAGTTGCAGTTGTCTATCGTGGTCTATATAATTAGTGTGTCATAGAAACAAGGGGACGCAGTTTGTTTTGGCGCTCGTCGCCGGCGTAGCAGCTCGGGCACGAAAAACCGTCCTCACTCAGGTTTGCTTCTTGGGACGTGTCATACTGCAACACGCACTCGGGCTCTGTTGCACTTTGCACTTGCAGAATACGATGTCAACAATGGCTCTTGATTCAGTTTGCTGGGTAGATGGGCGATCGCTTGTCCCTTCACCGTTCTAATCCCGATTGAATTGATTGAGTTGCATAATGTGCGAAGTGGCGAGCTTGCTGTTCTGTTTCTAAATAGGTCGGGGTTGATGGGGAGGGAGTGGGAAGGAAGGGAGAGGGGGGGGGGCGGGGTAGACCTGGTTCCCGCCGCTGTGCTGACTGCGATTGCGATGCTGGGAAGTGCGAGGACGGCTTTGTAGATGGAGCAGGCCAACAATTGTTTTGATAATTGTGGTTAACGATAGTGATGGCGATAATGATGTTGACAAGAAAATGGTTATAATGATATCGATAATAATGCTTGTCAAGATTACTTTGTTAAAAGATAATCATTGTACTGATAATACATTAGCGATAATACAAATAATGATAACAGGAACAATTATAATGTAATACGAATACTATAATAATTATGATAATAATATCAATGATTATAAAGACAATTGCAAAAATACCCTTAACAGAATTTTTATAAAGTTTGTACAATGATTTCAACAATAACCAACAATGTCGACCTGTCACCAAACGGAATGTTATCATCACATCCAAAATAGTCTTGCAAAATGCATTACCTTCCGAAAGTGTCATTACAAGTATCATAAAAATGGTTATTTGAACACATTGCCATCATCACTCGTCATCTTGTAAAAACGGAGATAAAAATATCGCTTTATAATCCCGGTCCCTCATCTGCCGTGTTCTCCCATGCCCTCTTTAAACGGTTAAGATTGCAATAAATCGTGCAACAGTCGTTAAACGTACACGTGGTCGTGCTAGGGGCGCTGGTCGTTCCGTGCAAACACACACACACACACACACACACACACACACACACACACACACACACACACACACACACACACACACACACACACACACACACACACACACACACGCTGTTTTTCAGCCGCGTCTTTGTCTCTGATTGAGTCCTCCTCTTAACGATGGTCTTTTTTATGATTTATTATTCCTTGGTACGGCTGGTTCTGATTACGGGAGTGTGGACAACTGTGTGTGTGTGTGTGTGTGTGTGTGTGTGTGTGTGTGTGTCTTCGTAAGAGCGGAGGTCGTGGACCCATCCTTTATCACCTCGATGCCTTTCTCTTGACAAAGGATTTTATAGATTCTCCTTTTTTATTATTTATTGTTCATTCTGTCTCTTATTTTTTGTTGTTTTTTCTGGTCTTCCGTTTTTTACCTCGTCATTGGGGATGAGTTTTTGTTCTCATTTTATCGGCACATTTACTATGTTGTATTGTCATGATTCTTCTCTCGCTATCCCACCGAGAACTATTTTGTAATCTTTCATCTTTCCTGCTTTTTCCTAAGCACCTCTTCCTTATTCTCTTTATTCGGCCATTCATGGTTTCTCATTTTCTCTCGGTTTTCTCTCACCCTTTCCTTTGTACTTTTTCCATGCCCTACTTTTTTATCTCTTCTCCTTCATCCTCTATTTTGCATTTTTTCTTACCCCGATCCCACTTTGCTCACTTCTCATTCACCCTCTGTTTTGCACTTTTCCTTATCCCCCGTTTCTCTCTCGTCTCCTTCGCCCTCTTTTCTGCACCTTCCCTTACCCCCCCCCCTCCATTCACGCCGTAGACCATTCTCGGTTCCCCCTTTCTCTCTCCTCATCATTCTCTTCCCCGCACCCCCCCTCCCCCTTATCCTTCTTTCTCTCCTCCACTACACTCTCTTTTGCACCTCCCTCCCCTCCCCCCCCTCCCCCCGCCGTCGCCCATCCTCGGTGTCCCTTCGTTGTTAGACCTACGTCATGGCCAGCCTTCCCCCTCCTCGATCCTTCCTTATTATACTAAACCGCCAGAGCCGCAGCCTCCGCCAAGACCCCCTTCAAGCTGCTTATAATCCTCATTGTTGCCGGATTTAAGCCAACCTCCAGCTTACCGCAAGCTTAAGCTTACGGGTATCAACCTAGACTTTTCTAACACCTGTTAGTTGGAATACAAGTCCGCAATAGGAGCTCTTTTGTTTAAAGGAAAAAATGAGATTTCTTTTATATTATAGCGTTTTTTCATCAAAAGAGTAATTGCTGTCCCTCTCGCTGCTGTCGCTATCTGCTCTGCGTGTCCATCGGCAAGTAAGGCAAACGAAGATGCAAAGATCGCGGCCTCGTGGAGGGAAGAGGTAGGGGCCGGGGCGGAGGGGAAGGGGAGGAGAGGGCGTACGGCGTCCCTGCGTATCACCTTCAGCTCGCCGCTACTAATACCGTAAGCCGATCCTTCCCTTGTGATTCACTCGAGTAGAAGACGCAGAACAGCCAAAAATGTTCCTTTGCTCCCATGTTCCGGAAGTGTGTCGCCCAAGCAGAGCCGTCTAATCAAAGGCTTTATTTGGCCGTGCGAGGCAAGAACTCCTCACGCTCGCAATAATCCCCCGGGTTGTCGCGGAGATTAAGGATTTAATATGAAGGATTCCGTGTCCGTTTGCGCTGGATTCGAAGGTTTGATTTTCGCGCCCTTCTCGCCGATCACGTAGCCTCCACGGAAGAGTTGACGAGACGTGACATTCTGCGGGATTTTTTTAACGGTTGAAAAGTCTATTTCTCGCCTTGAACGCAACAGGAGACGATGTATTTGGCAAACCAACCAACGCTTGAAGATTGCAGAATTGCACGTACGCGTAGAATCGGCGCGATAAAATGCAATATACAAAGAGGCGGCGGTCGCGGCAGCGGTGGTCAGCGACTCAACGTACAGAGGAAGTGAGCGCCGTCGTCGGGGCAGTAATCACCCAGCAGCCTCATTATGCTCATATTTTACAAACTTTTATTTCTTGTATAGAACATTCCTCCCTGTTATTCTCGTCGCCTCCCGAGAAAAGGAAATCCCAATGGTCTAACGGCATTTTTCTCGCAGCATTTCGAGTGGCAACTTCAGCACCCGCGTCATTTTGTGTAATCGCTCTCCAGACGAGGGAAATTATATTTATTTTTTCCTTTGGACAATGGAAAGAGGAATAAGCTTGGATTTCTCAAGCAGAGAGTAAAAGTACGATTCTCAAGGGTCGCGGCCTGGGTGCATGGGGAAAAACTGAGTTCGGTTTCACTTGGCTTGTCAAGGGTGAAAAAAATGGCGATTCCCCGTAGTTCGCTGGGGAGGGACGCACGGATCGGAAAAAATGGCGGGATATTCGCGTGTGGTAAACAGACCTAGAGGATTTGTCCTTGAAGAAGGTACACTTCGGTTCTGCCGCTCTCTGCAGTTCGTCAGGTCGTCATGTTTGAACGTTGAACAAAAGAACGTCGGTCCCATTACACATCAAGGCAATAATTCCGGAAATATTTCACTTTTTAAATAGTACTGTTTCCTATCAGAGGAGACCACATTTTTTGTCATGAAATTACGAATAAGACTGATTAATAAATTTACAGAGGAATTATACCTTTGGACGACGTAAAAATTTACTATTTTTGCGAAATAACTTTCGCATACCTCAAACAGCAACCTGTTCATGTAGTCCATCTAAGAGACGAGCAGAAGCCGCTATATTTAGCTTATGGCGGAAAACAGCTAACTCTTACCCATCAAGGTCTGTGGAGTCACAGGTATGCCGTTGAATTGGCAATTGCACAAGAGGTCATGCAATACTGCTGGGAGTCGGCAGTGCGTGAAGGCCTGCCAGAGTGACCTCATGCAGAGCTGCTCATTTTGGTTTAAAAAATGGCGTATGCATCCTTTGGTATTTTCTGTTCGTGTTTCTTTTTTATCTACACAGTTGTGTCTCGTTCGACGCTAATCAGCCTAATGCCCTTCGTAAAGTAACAGACATGTGTGATCGCAACTTTTTTACTCACTAAACATTCTATGGGTTATAATCACCTTTTAATGTGTTCCTAACAATGTTATTCTCGTTTTTTCCCCTCCTTATTGTGCGTCTGTTTTGCTCCTCGAAGTTGCACACTGTGCCCATACATACCTCCGCCTCGTCACGTGACCAAGCCGAGCCACAGCATTATAAACCTTTTTATTTTCTCAGTCCGATCCTTTTGCTCGAATGCCATTTCCAAATATTGCTGCCTTTGCATTTGCTCACGTTTCCCCGGTGCGGCTGTCTCTTAAAGCTTTGGAATTATACGGCGTCGCTTCGTGTCATCTCTGGCAGCGACGGCGGTCCCCCTGCTCCTGCCTCGTCGGCCCCGTCCTCGTCGTCCCTCGTCGTCCCTCCTCGTCGCTCGGGTGTCGTGGAAGGGCTCGTAGGTATATTGAAACCTAATATTGTCGCTGAGACGTTGAAGGAAAAGTGATACCCTAGAAAACAGGCAAATAATCTTCTCTCACTTGTTTACCTGATGCACCTGTTCTCCGCTGCCCGACCGCACAAGACTCGCTCACCCCTCATGCATTAGCTCACTGTCCCCTGCTCTGTCACGGGGACGGACTTTACAATTTAAACAAAGTGCTAAAGTTAATGGTAAAACTCGGTCTTGCGTCGCCTCGGTTTAGGCCGATCCGCGGGCGGAGACGCCGGAAAGTTTCGCTCGCGGTCCGAGCTCGCGGCCTTTGTTCCCGCGTCCGCTCCTCTCTGGTACCTGTCCCAAACGTGACGGACCTTCCCCCTGGCGATCGTGTGGCAAGTGTTAGCTGGAGGAGTGTGAGGTAGGGGAGGGAAGGAGGGGTGAAGGAAGGGGGTGGAGGGGTGACGCGCTCGGCTGCCCCGGGGTATGATGCCCCAGGGTATGACGGCCGGTAGGGCAGGAGCCCGGGCCGGACACTACCCCTGACCGGCACCTGATACCCGCAGGCTCCTGTAACTCCCACCATTACCTATTATTAACTGTCAAGCAGCCGTCCAGCAGCGCTACCATTACTGGCCCGCCAGTCGTCTGTACCCTGCCTGGGCCAGCCAGCCTGCCCTGCCCACTGCCCTTCTACTTATGTAATGCCCGAGCAATCATTTCCGTGGTCGAGGCACTAATGAATCGAAAGACAAGTCAATCGAGATCCGAATGGACCTGCGCTTTTTAGCTTCCCGCCAATAAACTCTTGACATCAACGCACTTGTCGCCCTACATGACAGGGACATCTTCATAAACATCAGCATATTATAAGCAATAACATGGTCTTTACACCTGGTTCCTGGTTGGAGGAGTGAGGAGGGAGGGGTGGGGGAGGAGGAAGGGAAGGCTAAGGGGAAGGGGTAAGAGAGGGGAGGGGGAGGGGATGCATGTGGCGCCAACGTCCCGCCAGCCTAGAACTAAATGTATCCCGAGACGGCGTGAGTGAATGAAAAAAATAGAATAAAGAAAAGAAGAAAGCGACCCTCCCCTCAAAAAAAAAAAAAAAAAAAACGTTCTAAATTGTAAAAAAACAAAAAAAAAACAAAAAAAAACGCAAACTTGATAATCATATCCCGGCAAGAACATTATCCTAAAATCAGCAAAATCGGGATAAGAGAAGTGCACCATCCGAGCAGTAGCCAGGATGCCGTATGCGTCCATGGGGGAGGCCGGCTCTGTGAGGCCTAATTGACTGTTCCAGCCCGAAGTACTTGTTCAAGCTCGCGTTCATGTTCTGCTGCCGCCATACGAGGTTGGGCGAGGCGGGGGCGCTGGGATGCCATAGCGGAAGATGGGGAGAGGAGGAAGAGAGGGGAGGAGAAATGAAGGGGTTGAAAGGAAGGGGGACGCGGGAAAGAAATGAAATGAGAAGAGGGAGCAGGAGGGGGAGGGCTAGAAAGGGGGTAGGGGTGTAGGGCCGCACGGGTCACCCCAGGCTGTGGGGCGGGGCTGAGGGGCAGCGGGCAGGAGGCCTCGGTCACCCCAGCGCTACCGTCCGGCGGTCCGAAGGCAGCAGGCCATGAGCGACATGAATAATTCGTCTTGATATTCCCTCGGGAGTCACGCTTACTTTATATATATATATATATATATATATATATATATATATATATATATATATATATATATATATATATATGTATATATATATGTATATATATATGTATATATATATATATATATATATATATATATATATATATATATATATATATATATATATATATATATGTGTGTGTGTGTGTGTGTGTGTGTGTGTGTGTGTGTGTGTGTATGTATATAAATATATGTATCTATATCTTTGTATATGTATATATCTATACCTATCAATCTATCTTTATATATGTATGTATGTACATGTATATATACATATATATATATATGTATATATATATATATATATATATATATATATATATATATATATATATACATACATATATATATATATATATATATATATATATATATATATATATATATATATATATATATATATGTGTGTGTGTGTGTGTGTGTGTGTGTGTGTGTGTGTGTGTGTGTGTGTATACATGAATATACACGTTTTTATGTGTAAATGCCCACATTGTAAAAAGCAAAGATTATATCATACTATTATACTCCATCTTCCCTCTGAGCGTTTTTTCTCCTATCCAATTTACACTGATTCATCGTGACGGCCTTTCTATGTCTTAACGGTCTTTCATTCTCGGTAATTACTTCCTCTCTCGCGGTCCTCCTGACTTATCAAAATTATGTCTTCCCTCCTTTCTTCTTTCCCCTCCTTCCTCCGTTTACCCTCTCCTCACTGTACCGATATAAACGCCAAAGCTACGTCATGTACCTGAAATACGGTTCTCTCTTGGCATAGATCTGTCACGCCATGTATGTATATGTGTGTGTGTGTGTGAAAGTAGAATGGCAGCTACATATGAAAAGTAGACTAGTCATATTTTTCATAAATTTTGCATTTTTGGATATTTTTTGGACATTTTTTTCTGTAAGTTCCTTCATCACTGCATCCGCACCCTTCCTTCGGTATCTTCCCTCTCCTTTTCCTAAAGGCTCGTCTCAGTCGTCGACATCCCGTACAGTAAAAAAGGAGAAATGGTGACAGCGGGTACGAGGCATGTGCGTGGTATGCCGTCATATGCCTCTGACGTAGTATCTGTGAGAAGGTATCCCGCGAGCGCCTTGTAGGCCTGAAGTCTGCCAACAATTTTGCGAGTGATTTATCTCCTCTGTGACACTTGATACAAATCTTCTTAATCGCGGTAATGAAGTGATTGTGAGTGGAGACAACAGCGAAGCGAGCAAAAAGCGTCTCTGTTACTGCCACACTCTGCAGTGGACAAACACATTAACATTTCGGACACTAATACCCCGGTGGAAAATACGATGTAAACACACGTATGTAATTTCATCGGCTACTGTCTCGGCGAAACTGATACCTTCTCTTCCTCTTGCCTTTGCAATAGACGATATTGCCAGTAGCGTGTAAGCATCCCCGCCACGGCGAGCAATGTAAATAAACAAAAGGTGTTGTATATGGGTAAGTGTATGAAGTCGGGCAGGCTGGCGTCAGGGTGCCACATGGATCGAGTGCCGCCGCATGCCTCTGACATACGCATGCTTGGCACTCGCACCTCGCCGCGCACTGCCAGGAACAAAGCAAATCCCACCTTATCAATCTACAGCCTTCATCTATCACATTTCTCGTGACAGTGTTGCCGGGTTGGCACCAGTGCCGCCCTTCGGCTCTAATGAAGGGGAAAGAGGAATGGAGGGACGCTGCGAGTCGGGTGAGTATTGTCAAGTGCTCGCGGCTCCTTCGGTATCGCCTACGGGCGCCTGGTCGTAAAAAGGAAGTTCGTCCCCGCGCAGAAACTGTCTGATCTCTTGACACCACGTGTAAAGACGGCAGGGAGATTCTTGCGTGTAAACATTAGCTAGATATTGTCACAGCGTGGAAAAATTAGCGATGCTTGTTGGCACTATGAACGACTGTTTGGCGCCGCCACCTCACTTTCACTCTATCACGCCCGCCCACTACACTACCCACATCGTGCTCCCCCCACGCCCACACGCCGCTTTACATCACGAACCGCGTCCACAACTACCCAGCCCTTCACAATTCCACCACGCCCGAGTACGAACAGCCAGTCCCTTGCTAAAATACAGCTAGCAGGAGCTTCTACAAGTTTCCGCCTCGTGGATGAGATGTGCTGTGTATGTATGTGTGTGTATGCATGTGTATTTGTTTGTCTGCGGGTGTATGTATGTGTGAGTTTGTTTGTTTGTGTGTGTTTTAGTGTGTGTGTTTATGCACGTGTATGTGGGTGTGTTTCAAACCAAGGTAGAGCTGGAGATCCTTGTAGTAACGGTGGGTCCGGGCGCCACTCTGCCGCTGCCGGGGAAAGTCGGAGGGAGAGCTTCTGGTCCGGAGTGTATCCAAGGTATCTGCGCCTCGGTCCGCTGCCGCTGCTACATGAAGATGGTTTTTGGGAGACTGGCTGAGCTATATTTTAATGATGCTTTACAAAACGGTAGACTCTTCTGTTAGGAAGAGAAGAAAAAAGCTCGTGAATGATCGCTGAAGCAAAACTTCGGGAGTTCACAGTAACCTTCACATATCCACCAACATTCCACACTTCTTTTTCTTCGTCAACCCGGGAGTAAAGAGCCTTGAAAATATTATCACCATCATTAACAAGTTCACCAGAGGGACTTATGAGATACCTCCGCGACTCTCTTTCGTAAACAAGCAACGAGACAAAAGTCGGCAGCCGCGTCACCAGAAACCCACCACCACCAGAAACAACAAGAACAACAACAAAAGCCCCGAGAGAAATGAATGGGGGAATAACCATTAGCCACGGGTGAGTGGGTCGCCCGGGGTTGCAGCTTGGTACAAGGAGACGAACAAACTATCTCCGGACTGTAGATCTCGTCGCCTCGCTTCCCAGCCTCCCCGCTACCGTCAGTCGAAGCTTCTATGCATTTTAAAAGTGGTATAACGACGACCTATGTACTAGAGGAGAGATCCTTACCCAGAGGAACAGGAGGGAGGTGGGTGGGTGGGGGGTACCGCTGAGGTGGGGGAGGTCGCTCAGGTAAGGCGTGTTGCCACAGTTCGCCAAGAGAGGAGATTCCCCACTATCATTTGGAGTCTGATTACGGGTTTAAGTTGGTTTCGTGCATGGCATGAAACCACTGGATATGTTGTAAAAAAATATGAGCTGAAGGCTGCGCGGTGTACGGGATCAGGTTACGATATAATTTGCCTGAATTTCTACACTTACATATACAACATTCACTTTGCTCTGACTTCACGTGCTCCTTTTTTCCTTAGCCGTTCGGATGACTCAACTCTTGTCTTTACGAAATAAATAGCGTTGGTAATCGAATCATATTAGGCATATTAGGATACCTGTGAGTCCAAGTTGGAGATAAATCGTTTGCTTTATCGAGAGTGAAGAAAATTCTTGGAGAGAGACAGCGAAGCGAGGTGAGGAGGCGAAGAGCAGGAGGAGGAGGAGGAGGGGAGAGAGAGAGGAGGACGGTAGGAGAGAAGGGGAGGGAGGAGAGCGAGGCGGGGTCGGGGGTAAAGGGGGGAGTGGGGGGTAGGGGGTCACCAAACTAGTCGTAGCGGATTCATTCAGAATAATTCCATTCATCGTGGCGTTCATTCATTCAGGTGAGTCGGTGGGTGTTACGAGGGAGCGGGAGGGGAGCCGCCGGGAGCTGCGCGGGGAGGCTCTTCGTCTTGGCTTGCTCCATGTCGCGGGGAGGAACTGAGAGAGAGAGAGAGATAGACAGAGAGAGAGAGAGAGAGAGAGAGAGTGAGAGAGAGAGAGAAAGAGAGAGAGACACACAGAAACAGAGAGAGAAAGAGAGAGAGAGAGAGAGAGAGAGAGAGAGAGAGAGAGAGAGAGAGAGAGAGAGAGAGAGAGAGAAAGAGAGAGAGAGAGAGAGTAAGAAAGACAGAGAGTATGTGAGAGAGAAAGAGTAAGAGTAAGAGAGAGAAAGGGAAAGAGAGAGTAAGAGAGATAGAGAGAGAGAGAGAAAGTGAGTGAGTGAAAGAGAGAGAGAGAAAGTGAGTAAGTGAAAGAGAGAGAGAGAGAGAGAGAGAGAGAGAGAGAGAGAGAAAGAGAGAGAGAGAGAGAGAGAGAGAGAGAGAGAGAGAGAGAGAGAGAGAGAGAGAGAGAGAGAGAGAGAGAGAGAGAGAGAGAGAGAGAGAGAGAGAGAGAGAGAGAGAGAGAAGAGAAACGAAAAAAGCTCGTGGCAGCAGTTACGAGGTGTCGGCTCGAGCCATATTTGGCCATGAGAGAGACTCTGAGCGAAGACATGGAATGACTCAATTGATTACCTTTTGGGCGCCAGCGAAGGATCAGCGACTAATCCTGCTGGATTGTTCCGCGGGCCTCCTTCGCGCCGCCTCGGAGGGTCGCGGGGATCCGGCTGCGATTCGGAGGATGTGCGCGACAGCGATCGTCGTCGGTCCGTATACATAATGGAGGAAGACAGCCATTTTGGCGGAAACACGTCCTTTTTGGCGGGAAGGGGTCTGTTTAAGCGATACCTTGCTGTAAACGACGGGAACGGGCCACGATCTGCCGGGTGAGAAAGGTCGCCCGGTCTGGCCGGTAAAATAAACCTGGTCAACCAGTATGGCGGGAACTGCAAGCGGTTTGGCGCCTGGAAAAGGGGAGGTGACGGGACGGGCGGGTAGCTCTGCGGTCGGAGATGGGCGGCAGTCGGGGTGGGTGGTGTGGGCGGGCTGGCGGTGGGTGACGGGGCACACACTCCCAAGGACACTAGCAACTCCAGGCTAGCAGGTGCAGCACGAGGTCTTACGTACGTGTTGTCAGGGCCCTTCCAAAGCTTTGCCAGCGATCGAGTCAGAAGCCAGTTCCTTGGGAGCGAGGCCCTTC
>NC_091579.1:16463676-16466176 GCF_042767895.1 Penaeus vannamei
TGAGGCTTGAACTTGACCCCACACTTCCAGGCCGCGATCTTGGAACCAGCGGATCGTGGAGAGGGGGGAGGGGGAGGGGGAGGAAAGGGTGACAAGGAAGGGAAGGGGAGGCCTTTAATGATGGAATAAGTACCAGCTTAACACCACGTCTGTCAGGTGTAGAGGGGGCGGGGGTTAGGGCGGGCGAGGGGAGGGGGCAAAGAGCGGTTTTGTGGTGTAGAACACGATATCATTGTAGCCATAATTATGACTGTTCATCTTGAATTACAGGAAAAAAATAGTAAATTATAATGTGGCGCAGAGGACTTTGCAGGCCGTACGAGGCTCTTCGGCCAAATTCCGTCGCATGGCTTCTCGGATGGTTGCTCAAGTGACGTCGAGCGAATGGAAAAGAGGAACGATTTCGCTGGTTGTATATCGGTTGGAATAGATGCTTTTATGCGTACAGGAAAGTTGTGCGTGTACGCACGAGAAGTTGTGGTGCGGCCAGGCGGGAAGAGGGGCGTGTGGGGTCATGGGGGTCACGGGGGTCGTGACCCCTCCCCCACACCCCCCTCCGCTACCAAATGAGAGGAAATCAACCATTTTAATGGGAAAATGCGGCCGGATCACGGCTGCGTTCATAGAAAATACGGTTAAAATAAAGGTGCAGAGTGAGCAGCACTGGTGTTCGTATCCGTGGCCTCCGACGAGACGCTTAACCTAATGAGGCGCCGCAGGGCATGCGTCTGTTTCCCTCGCCGAGTGTGATGCCAGGGGCGCGGGGGACGTCGTGGTTGATATAATAATGATATTTATCGCCGCTGATGCTGCGGCAAAAATACATCATCGTCGAGACGAGTGTGCGTGCGTGACCGTGGCCGCTCCGCCATCAAGCCCCAGCATCTCTCCAGCCATCACAGACCTCATCTCGGCTTCCGGCCCCGCGGGCATCCTCTGTACGGAGAAATCGTGTCAGCCTCTCTGCTACTGCTGCTCCTCCCTCCCCTCGCTTGGCCTTATCATTATAACCATCATTAACGCCACCATTATCATAATCATCATCGCCAAGCCCCCATTACCGCAAGCAAGTCGCTTTGTTGTACCAAAACTCCCAGTGTCCACTCTAACGAGGGTCAAAATTGACGCTTTCTTAAGCGTATTCTAACTGTTCTTCTAAAGCGTTTTGTGAACCTTTATGTGCTGATGTTCGTCACACACGCAAGAGCTTAGCGTTATTATTTATTTTGCATAAATGAATTACTATTTTTATATTTCTTTTACTGACATTACTGTTTTCTCTTTGTAGAAGAGTGAGGAGGACCTGCCGGTGTGCTCACCATGGTCCGTTTGCAACAAGGTCGACACGTACGACACCCCGCGGGTAGAACGCCAGTGCAGGTGCCCCTCTGGCCAGACCTGCAGCGCCTCCCTCACGCCCTCCGACGGACACACCATCACCGACAAGAATCGCCAGTTTAAAGTGAGTTTTCCCGGTCTGAGAGCAATCTCTTGTCAACCCAAGCTGCTGCGGAATCCAGATCAATAAGAATAAATGACTTCAATCATGTGTAACATTTTGAATATCACGAGTCAACCGCAACAGAAGGAGCTATAAAAATGAACGACGCGCCCCAGGCAGCCATTTTAATCGAACATCCTCCTCTTTCGCCAGCTGTGTGAACCCATCAAGAAACTGCCCAAGTGTCGCTACTTCCGCGATGTCACGTGGACCTTCATCACGTACCCGGACAACGTGACGCAGCAGATCATGCACTGCGCCTGCCCCAAGAACTCCGTGGCTTACATCATCAAGCGCCACGCCTTCCAGACCGAGCAGGGCCTCGGCTTCCAGTACAGCTTCGCCTGCTCACCTCAGAGCGTAAGTATCGCCTAGGCGTCTTATGCTACGTCGACGGCACGGCTGTTCGTTTAGATGATTAAGAATTAATATTGTTTGGTTTATTAGAATATTGTTTAATTTGAATAGTTTAATATTGCGAGAAATTCATTTACACAAAGAACTGAAAATTTGGCATTAAATTCTATCCTTGGTCATATGTTTTTCCTTACTATTTGCATTCACGAAGCAGTCCATCACATGGTTTTCATATCCGGGTTTCTCTCAACAGCGCCTCCGGTGTCAGCGCAAGGAGCCCTGTCGACTCTTCACGGTGAAGAAGCGCCCTCAGTTCGAGGAAGTGAACACGAACACCCTGTGCCAGTGCCCACACGGCCACCGCTGTCCCCGCCACCACATGGACCCCGGCGTCATCCCCGGCAAGACCTACACGGAGGATTCCATACGCACCTACAGCGGCTACTGCATGTGAACGCCAGGAGGCCCTCCGAGCAGCGGTCCGCTCGACCGACCTACGCTTCTCTCCCAGAGCGCCTGGAGCTGCCTGTGCTCTTTCGTTGTGCGCATCAGCGCATCTTGCTCGTGAGCGCTGAACTCTTGTATACATGCACAGCGGGCCCCACTAAAACTAGTGTAAGTGTGAGTGTGGGGACGCCGCCA
>NC_091579.1:16506176-16516176 GCF_042767895.1 Penaeus vannamei
GGGTGCTTTCTGGAAGCTGAGTAATAACCTGGGTGGGTGTTCTGGAATGGATAGAGTTATCAGTAAGCATTGAGAAGGGGGTATTAGTATCAGTGGTCGGAGCCATGGTCAAGGGAGAGGCAGGGGTCGGAAAACCATTAAAATCAAAATCAGACAGGCTAAATGATGAAATGGCAAGCCTTAATGCTCCTATCAGGAGTAAAGAAACTTCATTATGGGCCATGGTGGGTCTAAATAAAATTGGGAAAAGAAATGGTCTACCCTCAGGGTCCCCATAAGGAATAAGGGCTAGGCAATTAACTAAGGGAATACCATGCCCATGGCTCCCAGAGGCTGTTCATGACTGACACAAAGCCAGCCTTTCATCCTTTCAGCACAGCTCTCACACCTTAGGAATGGGATAGAAGAAGGGGATGAAGAAGATACGGAAGAGGAAAGGAATGAAGAGAATATCAAGCAAAATTACTTAAGGCGAGGGCTGAGGGCCAAGGTAGGGGTGATCCCTACATTGGGCCTCAGTCTTCGTCTCCTATGCCCTCCCACGACGAGCAAGGTATTAGGAGGGTTAAGGTTTAAGAAGCCCTTAAGATTGCCCGTCTGTTGCCAGCTTGATAAAATCTAGCAAAAACTATGAAAAACAGCTGGAGGATTTTTTAATATACAAATAAAATGACCTGTGATTAGGGCAACAATATAAGATAATTTTTTTTTAATAACTATGAAGAACTACTAAAGACTGAAGGATCATATGCTCAAGTATAGGTAGTTCTTTATATAAAAAGAGTGGTAAATGATACTTTGATTATACTGTTACAATTTAATTAATTTCAGATTCCTTTAAAAGTTCAATACATAGTCAATAATTTACAATCACAAAATCATATCAGACACCACTGATCACTCTTAACAAACATGCCTAAACACCATAATTACTTCACTCTCTCCATAACATTTATCATTTACTGGCTACATTCCCTAATACCAATGTTCATCAGTATCTATGAATCACGGAAAACAACGCAAAAATCTAACACTCACACATGCAAATCCACAACTGCTGTGGACATTACCATAATGATGATGATAATAAAAAAAAAACATGTTTCACTTAACCCCCTGATGCTGGGATAGCATTGGTATATAACATTAGAATAATATGTATTATAAATAATAATGATAATAAAAAATAAAAACATATAATGACAATGATAATAATAATAATAATAATAATAACAACAATAACAATAATAGCAAAAAAAGGAAAAAAATCAGCTGTGGTCACTACACTATAAATTGACTCCTTGGTGTTGGTGACTTGTGGAGCCATCTAAGTGTAAAAAAAAATCACAAAACATAACTGATGTGGACAGTATGTGCATCCAGCAATAATGGGTTAAATAAATTTTGTTCAATAAAAAATAATGTAGAACACACACAATTACTTTTGGTTTTAGAATCTAAAATATATGAACATTTTAATATCTGGGTTATGAAATATAAGCCTATATACAACATGAAATATACATCACTTCACACTCAAACCTACTTAGGACATCTAACAACAACAGTTTACAGGTTATTATGAACCTTAACATTGTGCTCTAATACACAGCTGCTGATGGCCCAGGGTATGGATTATGAACAATAAATTACTACAAGTAATTTACTGTACAAGACTACAATTGGTACTATCTATTTACATAGGAAACCAGGAGTGCTCTATTTTTTTCTATGCAAGTTCAGTTGGTATGCAATAATTCACAAAGGACACTGCAACCTCATTACATGTTTTTATTAACAAAGTTAACTAAAATATAACAAAACTCATATACTGGAGAAGAGTTTTAAACGTACTTTCTAAGTAACTTAGAATACTGTTCTTTTCACACGTTTTTTTGACACCTCAAAGTACTAAAGGCCTATATTCCTAATATGCAAATACACTTATTTTCTTATTCACGTTTGTAAATTCTGATGAGCTTGCTTTAAACATAGCCAAAAAAGCATTCCACTTCCACTGTACATGAAAACCATTGCAACATTATAGTTGTAGAGTAAAAAGGAGGAGCACAGACAAAGAGAAAACGGAGAGGAAGCAAAAGAAAGAGGAAGAAGATGCAGGAGATGATGAGAGGCTGGAGAAGAAGCCATGTTTCTTCTTAATACCTAACAGAGTAATTTGCTTCTCTTTCCAACAAATTCAGCAGATCTTATAACTATTTTGCTTTGTTTCAGCAAGATATTGTTGATACACTACAGGAATCTGGAGTGAAATCTTTAAACTGTGAGAAAACAGATATCTGTAAAAAAAAAAAAAAATGTATTAGTTAAAGATAAATCACTAATAAATATAACATCATTAAGAACAGACCTGATATAAGCAGCAATATCTAGGCAGAAACAGACACATTCTGCAAAAAATATTGTGATCTTTAAAGACTAATCAGACCATAAATTCAACTATTTCATACCTTATCTCTCAACTGGTGAGCTAAATGTAAAGCTGTTGTAAAACATACAAGCACAGGACTAAGCCAAGGTACAGCACATTCAGCCTGGACACTCTCAAACTTCATGGTTCCAGCAGCATTTGAGAGGTGATACACAGCAAGTACTAGTTTGTGAGCTTGAATGTAAAAGCTTACTGCCAAATCCCCTGGCAAAGGAGGTGTCAGGGATTTCTGTCAAATGAAATTAATGCACATATTTAATAAAGTTCTGAAAATGATAACAGTATTCTGGCACATGTATGCTCATCAGCTGGTCCAGTACTTACCATGTTTCTGCTACTTAGAAGTTCATCAATTGTCTTTTTCCGAGGAATGAGAAGGCTGCTGCGACCAGTTTGTAGCATCTTGATTAGTTGACCCAGCACATTCAAAACCTCACTGCTTGTTCTTTGCAAATTCAAAGTAAGACAAGTAAAGGAGACATGCTTATTTAGCCATCTAAGTATTCTATATTCCTTTCAAGGGCAGTTTAATCATAAAATGACGGAATATATTAATCTGCATAGGACTTCCAGCTTATCAATTAATTTAACAAGACTAATGCTCATAAACTGCCATAAATTATATTTCTCAAAGGAATTGAAAACTATATGCAGTGGATTACTTCCTAAGAGGAGCATATAAAAAGTACTCAATCTGCATTTTTTTCTTGTATATAGATACAGAAATGATATAAAAGTTTATCAATTATGAAATAGCTAAGAACATATTAACAGTAAGTCATTAATTTGATACCTCATGTCTTAATCACTGATGGCTTAATCTCAATAACATTAAAAAATATACTTCCTTCTTACTTAAAAGTGTTATTAGCTCCATGTCCTTGCAAGAACTGTATTGCAAGCTGCAGAAAGTTCCCTGCATCTTGAATCTGTTGTATACGCCATGGGGCATCGGGTGTTACACTGGTACGGTGCACCTGGTTTTGGTGTTTGGCCACCTTCATGTTGATGTCCTGAAGTACAATGAATATCATCACAACTCTAACTGGGATACACTTTTAATGTGAATGACATAAAATCTGCTGTTATATTTTTGTATTAACTTGTAAAACACCTTCACACATCTTCCAAACATTAAGGTCAACTTGCACTTATGGAACTTTTTGGCATAGTTGACTGTTGTCTCATATATATCTACATCCCTTTTATGCTTTACTTACTGCCTGGCTAATGGTGTCTCCAGTCACAGTGACTACACACTTGACCTGGTCCTGTGTACTGTGTGCAGCTGTAGACATAATAAACTTCTCTTGTTTGACAGCTGTCTCATTACCACATAGTGGGACAGGGAAGTGAGTACAGCATTCCTGAAAGAAATACACAGGTCAATGTATAGGTTTGCCCTAACACTGTATTTAACATAACATCTTAACTCTTGTACTGTTTTTTCTTCTCTTTTAGATTGAAAGTACGAAGGGACTTCAAAAAGTCCAAAAGTAAAAATTGTTTGGAAGGATTTTCATTTCCATGCACATGAACATTCTTGTACCAACGTGTTATAACATATTCAAACATGAACAGTTAAATACAGGTAAGAATCCATTGCCACCAGTTGAAAGTCAGGCACCATTCAAGCAACACAGAATACACCAAAACTGAGATGAGAACAAGCATAGAGTTCATGATGAAAATTGGTTGGGAGAATTGGGAATTCACTGACACTCTCAAACAAGTTTATGGTGATAATGCCCCAAAAAAGTCAACAACCTACAAATGGATAAGTCGCTTCAGAAGTGGAAAAACCAAAGTTGATGATGAGCCCTGCAGTGGCAGGCCAACAATGTCAGTTGTGAGGAAAACATTGATACTGTTCATGACTTGACTGAAAGGCATAGACAAAATAACTACTGAATCGGTAGCAGATACTCTCAAGATCTCCGTGGGTTCTGCACACATAATTCTTGTAGAGAGTTTGGGACTAAGCAAGTTTTCCGCTAGATGGGTCCCTAGGCTGTTGCGCCCAGATCAGCAGCAAACGAGGGCAGATCTTTCAATGGAAATTTTGAGTAAGTGGGATGGGGACTTGTGAACTGTGACAGGGGATGGAACATGGCTCTATCTGTACGATCCCGAAGACAAAATTCAATTACTTCACCTGTTTATTTGAAGCAGTGGCTGTCCCGGTGTAGAAGTGAACCAGTCAAAGCAAAATCTGAGTGTTCAAGAGAAGAGGCCATGGCCACTGTCTTCTGGGATGCAAAGGGGATTTTGCTAGTTGACTTCTCGAGAACAAGATGATAACTACATTTGCTTATTATGAAGGCGTTTTGAGAAAACTGTCCAAAAAAAATCTCGGGAAAACGCCCTGGAAAACTGCATCAACACGTACTCGTCCACCACAACAATGCACCCGCTCACAGTGCTCGGCAAACACTACCTGTGCTATGTGAATTTTGATGGGAAATCATATGACATCCCCCTTACAGCCCTGATTTAGCCCCATCCAACTTCTTTTTGTTTCCAAAATTGAAAAAATAATTGAAAGATACCAATTTTCTGTCAGTTGAAGATGAAATAAGAGCTGCTCTGTCATGGTTCAGATCACAAGACCCTCAGTTCTACTCAGATAGGCTTAAAGGCTGGTATCAACGTTTGCAGAAGTGTATCGACCTTAATGGAGCATATGTTGAAAAATAAACCTCATAACTGAAATCGTTTCTTCTTACTATCCTTTTTCCACAAACTTTCTGAAGCCCACTCGTATGTGACAAGTTTTCTCTATGAGCTCAATGAGTGCAAAAAATGAAACATGGTTCTTATATTATAATGTGTAATAATATGGACCATCAATCTGTAAGACAAATGTTTGCTTTATCTTTTCTTTTCTTTTCATTTCCTTTTACAGATTCTTGAGTCTTTATACTTAAATCAGATAACTGAAAGCAGTAAAACAATAACAGAAATATATATAGACCACACACACACAAAATAATTTCATTTTCATTACAAATCCACATACAGAAAGAAAATGTAAAGAATAAACCAATCCAAAAGGAGAATTATAAAATTAAGAAATGACAAAAAAGTCTGTCTATTTCAACCTTATCACATATGCAATGTAGTATTATGTCTGATATGCATTAATACTTCACTCTGTTGAGAAAAATGTCCATTCAACAATTTCTCAAGAGTTTGTGAACGTGTGTGGCTCTAAACCACTAGTTTTAAGCTCATATCTGAGCTGGACTGAGGTGGGGATTGGTACTTCCCACAGGATTTTTCTTGAAATTTAAAATATGTGGCAGGTTTAATAGTCCATTTTAAGTCTTAGAGGGTGAAAACTGAATACAAAAGTTCTGTTCTTACCTTAAGAACTTGCATCACCTGTGTAAAAACCCTTGGAACTTCTTCACTGAGCACCCAGTCAAATTCTTGCTGCTGTAAATGGGGAAAAGTGAATTTAACATCATACAAAAAATATATATACAATATATAGGGGTACATCTCTCTAATGTCTTCATAAGACAACTAGTATTATGTTATCCATTTCCCTGCCTGCACAGGCCTTGGGCAGTAGCTTCTTTTAATGGACTTTTTAAGTAGCAGGTACAGACCATTATTTCCAGAAGACAATAGCAGGGTTTGAACCCACTTGCTTACAGATATGCTTGTCCACAGTTGTGTGCATTACCATTATACCAAAGTACCTCCTCCTCTTCTAATGGCTTCATACTAAAATGCATATTCAGTATGTGCTGCTATAACATGGAATTTTTTTTTTTATTACAACTGACTTCATACCAAGCCTATGTAAAATATCACTTGTTTTTGGTATGTAGCTTCACAGAAGATGATAACAGATGCTTTTCAGTTTACAAGGAGTTATAGATCTTATATGGCATACAGAACTTTGCTTATTCAAGAGCAGCATTACATGAAAAAACAGGCAATGGATTAGCACTAAGAACGCAGAGGCAAATGGTTGAATTTATAATTTCTTTTCATTATTCCATGACCATCAAACCACTGATCTGCAAAATGTATTTCTGAAAAAGGAATATTTCACAATAAAAAAGGCATGTGAGGATGTGAGTAAACAAAGAAAAGGTACAAATAAACCAAATGTTGTACTAAATACTATTTACATATTTGCTACTGTTACTGATAGGTTAATTTAATATTTGTATACTGTCACTGATATGTGTCCTTTGTGAGGCCCCACACAGACAACTAAGTTTTAAATGTCTTCAATACTGAGTTCAAATGATGATGCCTCATTTAGGCAATTCATAGTTTATATATATTCATATATATTGGATATATATACATATAGTACAACTTACCACCAGATGCCGAATCAATAAAAATACAAAAATGTTAGAATTTAATTACCACTTCTGGCATTTTACCAGCATCCACTTCACTCTATATCTTGCTACAGCTCTGTATGCAACTATAATAATCTATCTTGATATACTAATATGGTTAATAAAGTTCATATACTTGCAAACCATGACAGGTAAATATACATATACTTCCATTAAACGATATGAAGCTAATGACTGACTTCATCTTCAAAATTACTTTGCATATGATTTCCACTTGGCATAGCTATAAGCTGATAAAAATAAGCAAACACATTTATGAATAATGTATATGATATATACAACCAATCACCATCTGTAAAGGTATCTATCTAATAGAAAATGAGAACCAAAAAGAGAAAAAGCAGCAACTGAAGAATTATTTGATATATAGTAGACTATTTATAGCAAAAAGTAAAGTGTCTGGAAGAAACAGATCTATGAATTCTGACATTTCTTCTATGACATACTTTCATAAAATAAATATAAAAGATTTTTTAAATCTCTGATGACTCACTGTCATTCAATCCATGGTATATCGTGCCAGATCATATATCATTAACTTGTAATGTTTGCTGTTGTAATTGCCAAAAATGCCATATTTTTCTCTTTGACTCAGCATGATCTTCTTGATAATTACCAACCTTATTTCACCTGTTCATTTATAAAGATTCAAAATTAGAAAAAATGAAGTAAAGGCCACAAAATACACTTGAAACACCTTTGTTAGATATAGAACACAATCTAAAGAAAGGAAAATTGAATGGTCACAATTGCCTTAAAAAATCTGCATATATAGACATACATACAAACATACATGCATACATACATATATATACATACATACATACATACATACATACATACATACATATACATATATATATATATATATATATAGATAGATAGATATAGATATAGATATAGATATAGATATACATAGACATAGACATAGTCATAGTCATAGTCATAGTCATAGATATAGATATAGATATAGATATAGATATAGATATAGACATAGACAGACAGACATAGACAGACAGACATAGACAGACATAGACAGACATAGACATATATATATATATATATATATATATATATATATATATATATATATATATATATATATATATATATATATGTTTGCCCATTTTACTCAAAAGGGGAAAACCTATTTCTCATGCACTGATTCCCACAGAAAAAAGTGATGTAATTTAAGACAATGGATATAATATCAAACACATATAACCTTGGTATCATTTGGTATCATTCATTTAGTAATTCTTCATAATAGGTCCATACGAAGTCATACCATGGCCTCCGCAATTTGGCAAAGCCCAACAAACTTGCCGCATGTAAATTCAGGAAAAGTCTTTATTTAAAGATAAACTGCCAGGGAGCCTGGCAAGCTGAATCATACCAAATATAAATCCATAGAGAGTTTATAAGATCTCCAATGAGATATGTATGTTGCTGTTCCTTTTGTGTAGTTATTTTGTGGAGCATGGCATGGTTTGAAAATAGAAATATCAAGGAAGCTATATTCTACTATCAAATGATTTATCTATATACAATTTAGGTATTTCTTTACAGTATAGACACAATTGCCAGAGACTAAGTCGCCAAGGCCACATCAGAAAATTTATTTTAAAAAATCTGTTGCTCTGACTAAGCATGTCTTTGGACACTGCCCAAGGAAAGGGTTGATGGGAAGCTCTACCCCAACACCTCTAGGAAACTTTGTCTTCACTTCGGTATGCACGGCAAGATGGGCTTGAAGCTTAGGAGCATAAAGTGTATGGAGCTTTCTGTGATATTTTTCTTTATTTGTGGCATTACTATCCACGTCTCCAGATTATTTGTTGTATCATCAATTGCAACTTTTTTTCCTCTCCAAGAGTATTATCATAAATTTGCAGTAAAGTTTAATCAGAATTTAAGATGGGAACAAAGGTAATTCTCGAACCTAAGACTGCATTCACCCGAGACCGGGCCTTTAACGCTTTGACAAAGACCACCAAATATCCACCTTATATGTTTGGCAAAAATAAGCTTGAACTGTTTCCTTTTTGATAAAAAAAATCACCTAGGTAGTCTGCAAGTTTTTTCCTTTCAAAATGTACATGGTAGAGGCTTGTTCTCTTTGACTGATTGCAAAAGCCACAGAGGCCATAAAGAATGCTTGCATCACTTTAGGTGTGATTTGATAAGCAACTGTGGCCATGCTTTCATTTTTATTATATTGCTATTTGCTATAGTTAATAAGATTTTTATGTATTATTTAAAGGCATTACACTAGTCTTTTCCTGCACAGTCCTCATTTCAAGAAGTGTTGATACAAATAGACCGATTCGATGTGATGTAAAGAATTGGAGTTGCCATTCCACTTGGTGAAAACAAACTCGTCGCTCGCAGATACCTCGCTATCAACGTGAAGGAAAATGACGTATGAATTCTTTGATTCTTCAAAAACCAAAACAAAAGGTGATATGAAGCAAAAGTAGAAGCTGTGTAGCTAAAAGAGTACTCACACCGAAATCTGGATTGACGATCCTTCGAAATGACCTAAAATTGAATATTCTGACATCTACAACTATTCTATCAAAAAAGCAAATGATAATAACAATTATATAATAACAAAATTTACTACAGTAATGTATGATGTTTAGCTATATAGGGTATTTTTCTGTGAAATCAGTGACATTTCCTAACCACTTTTCTTCCCATTTACTAGGAGTTTATACAAAGGAGACAAAGAAGTCATGTATAGGCCTAAAATTGCATAACGCATTTTTCTCTCTCCTCAATAATTTGACCTCAAGAGAAACAAAATTCTCCGAAAAATTGAGTGACTTTGTAAGCAAAGCACAGTAATATTTCGGACGAACAAGGGTTTGTTTTCACCAAGTGCTTGTTGCTGGAGGCGGTTGCTAGGCATTACCAAATCAGTCTATACCAATACAAATTAATAAAAGCTATTAAGAGTGCAGATGAGGCTGTGTCTTCTTCAAATTATACTAGTTAGACGTGGTTAATTTATAGCTTGAGTACCTTATTATACAAAATTTTGGAAATCAACATTCGCCAAAACTAAATCAATACATTTATATCATGGTACAAGTCTTGAAACCTAATATTTTCTACTCTTTCAATTCCTATCACAATGATAGCTTAAAAATTAATA
>NC_091579.1:16568123-16570623 GCF_042767895.1 Penaeus vannamei
TTCTGCTGTTCTCTTTACAGAATTCTCTTCTGTTTAGCAAGACCGAATCTTTGCTTATATGTCACCTATAGATTTAGGTTTTATATTTTATATTGTATGGTACTTTGTTTCGTGTGTGTAGTTATATTATCATTCTATGTTCAAGCATAAGGGATTTCACAAGTCAACGAGTGGTGAAAAAATTAAAGAGGCCTAGAACATATTTTTACGCTAAAATCGTCAAAATACGGCATTATAATAATACAAAACAAAACTTTGAGAGTATCGTCAAAATGCAATACAGTAACGAGCTCAATCAATACTTCATAGCCAAAAGAGACGGAAATCCAGAATAACTCAAGACCAAAATGGACCAATTTACGTAATGCAGCTCGCGCCGATAATCCCCCACGCAGCCGGGTACCATTGCGATGCCCGACACACCTCCGGGGCCTCTCAGCCGGCTGTATCGAACAGAATCACGCCTTAAAAGTTGAGCCAAACTTTTCCCATCAGTTCCATTATTCATGGCGAGCGCAGGCCGCGACTACGAGACGCGCCCGCTGCATCATAACACTCGGGGGAATAATAAACCTATATCGGTATTGCTGAAGATGTAGGGCTATGCTTATGCGTGTTAAGTTATGCGCATGTAGGACAGTTGTATGCGAGCCTTAGCGTATGTGTGTATTTACGATGTGACGCATGTTTTGGAGGGACTGAAAGTAGCGTTTCTGGGAGGCATTGCCGGGTGCTCTCTCTTCGTCTCTACCTTTTCCGGGGTATTCGCTTGAAGTATTTAATTATTCATAAATACATGTCAATTTCATATTTTACCAGGTGGATCAACGGTACGGAACTATTTGTAAATAAGCCAAGATGTAGCCAGGCACTGTATCAGTGCTGGAGGTTATGGTGCACAGAAACATTTTACGGAGCAAAAGATACTTTATGAAGTGCGTCATCTCACCCAATAAACATGTATACAGATATAAACGCAGAAATGGTAATATCAATGAAATCTACTTATTCCAAAAAAGTGATCAGGGACATAGAGACTGAGCAGCTTTTCCGATTACTTGTGTGCCAATGTCCTGCGGATACAACGCGGCAATGTGAATCAGTTGCATCTGTTCGAGAAGGATCTATTCTCATTTTACGGATTCATCATAAAAGTAAAACAAGTAGGATGGAGCGATTGGAACTGCTATTACCATACATTTTTTTTTATCTTTGTAATATTATGGACCTGCAAACAATTCTTGTGCCTTTTGATATGCAATTACAAAACGTTCCGTCAATGATCACCCATGATTGGTCTGTCCAACCTGCTGTCAGAAGGTGAACTGCAGTCCACTCCAGCCTTGGCGTGCAACAGATGCAAGAGCGAGACTGAGCCTCAGAGGAGGACGAATTTTCAGTTAGTGAGGAAAAAAACTATTTCAGGATATAGGTAGCACTTTGTATGTGGTACATTGCTGAAATATGATGGAAAGCTTTTCATAATATTCCTAATCTATCGACATACACAAACACTCACATACACACACACACATACACACACACACACATACACAGACACACACACACACACGCACACACACACGCACACACCCACACACACACAAACACACACACACACACACACACACACACACACACACACACACACACACATATATATATATATATATATATATATATATATATATATATATATATATATATATATATATATATATTTATATATATATGTATGTATGCACACACACATATATATGTGTGTGTGTATTTATTGTACAAGGAGTTGAGAATGACAAACCTTTCAGCCGTTACATCCTTTATTGAAAAGGAATTCGACCTCTGTAGCAATCAGTAAAGAGTAACAAAGCGACTCCTAATGGAAATCATTCCAATTATGTGGAATTTAACATTAAAAAAAAATAACATACCATCATAGGAAGCCAACGTGACACGAGCATAAGATCTGATTATACAAATCAATAGGATATGATACAGAGATACAGGGAAAACATGTTCCACAATACGAAAGAAGCTAACATAGCCTTTACCATAGGAAAATGATAATCAGATTTTTAATCTTTATATATGATTACAGAAATACAATACATGATCTGACAAAAACAGATTATTAACCTAATCCACAATAACCCTATATCTAATTAAATATCACAATGGATAAGTTCATTGACCACAAAAACCTCAATCTAGAAATACATAACATGCAAAAAATAAACAGAATACTGTTTGAAACGGCAATGAAAACATTGACCACAAGCTTAATGGTCTCCTAATTACAGCTAATAACAAATATTACTTAACAAATGATACTCATCTCAATGGTTCCACAGCCTTTAATCCTCTATTCTAGCAGTCGTATCGTCACCGGTATAATGGCCCTGCGAGCTGAGTGTACACAGATCTGGAAGGGCACGACAAACACTGAACGCTACACATTACAGTAATCTTATTTCTTGAATCATATAATCAAATTACCATA
>NC_091579.1:16583123-16599767 GCF_042767895.1 Penaeus vannamei
GTTTCTGGGTCCACTCAGCAGGTCACAGGGGCATCTTGAAACGACGTGACGAAGCTCGTCCTGACCCTCCTTCCCGAAGGTGGCTGTGAAGTCCTCCCGACAGTCCAGGGCGGTGACCTCCTGCTCTCTCAGCATCGTCCCGTGGGTGAGATAGGGCTATCCAGAGTCCAGCAGGTCCTCATCTTCCTCCTCTGACGGGAAGTGTCCAAGGCGACTCAGCACATTTCTTAGGAACCAAAAGCTCATGGTGTACAGCTCAATGCACAGCCTCAGTGTCGTCTGCTAAGGCTTCATGGTCCAACAAGAGTCTTCTCGAACCACAGGGCATCACAGGCATGGGTCAGGGTGCTGTACATGGCTCACAATCTGACAACAGAAAGAATCCCTTCCCAACCCCTTGAGTTGCGCTGGCTCATTTATAACGTTAAGAGTTCAAAATATATGACAATTATTGCAAGAAAACTGTATTGTTTATCAGTGTTTATTAAGATTGCTAGGCATACATGAGGGAGGATAACATGGCTTGTTACAGAAAGAATTCAAACTGGCAAAGACTGGCATAGGGACACATACCACAGAGATTAAGATTAAGGTAAACATAAAAGTACTTAAAACTATAGAAAGCAGGTAGGTAAAATCCAAAAAGAACTATAAACATGTACATGAAATCATTGAGGACTGACAAGGCAGGATGCAAGCAGCATCACTCCTGGCTCAGCCTCCTCATCCAACAATGGATCCACATAATCTGGACCATACTCATCATAAAGGTCAGGGTATGTGACTTCACCTAAGACCCGAAATGGTTTGATGTCATTTATATGACACTGTCTCTCTGTAAATGGGCGTAAGACATCTTTTAGCAAGAAAGTTACAGGACCGACTTTCTTTTTAATTCGTGCTGGACCTGCCCACCGTGGGTTAAGCAGCTTATCAGATCCATATTTCTGTACACGGTTCTTGTACAGTACAAGGTGCCCTTCCTCAAGAGGCTTTGCTGTTGCTGTCTGCTTATCATAATCTTTCTTCCATCTCTCTCTAGCTGTTCTTGTCGTCTCAAGTGCTACCTGACGAGCTATCTTCAGAGCTTTATGGAAGGACCTGGATGCATCAGGTTTGTAAACCAGGTCATTGGTGAGACCTACAGGAAAGTGGCCATGATGGCCAGTCATCAGATATAAAGGTTGGTCTCCTGTACTCCGGTGGATTGCACTATTAAGCGCCAGTCTCACTTGCGGTATCAGCTGTTCCCACATACCCGGTGCTGTGTTAGCAAGGGAAGCTATAGCATCTTTAACAACCCGATTTGTCCGCTCTATCATCCCGTTTGCTTGAGGATGATAGGCTGTAGTTAGAGTGGTCTGTATCTGCAACAAACGGCAACATTCCTTGAACAGACGGTTGTTAAACTCAGATCCTCTGTCTGTTTGTATGAGACGAGGAGGACCAAATACAGAAATGAAATAATTGAACATGGCATCAGCCACTGATCCAGCATCTTTTGTTTTGAGAGGAATGATCTGGACATAGCGAGTCAAATGATCTACAATAGTCAGGCAGTATCTATAACCTGCTTGAGATATCCCCAATTCAATGAGGTCGGCACTTATTTTCTCTAGGGGCACTGATATGTCTGGTGCCTTTGCCAAAGGAGCTTTTCTAGGGCTACCCTTTCGTCGCTGGCATGCTTCACATGCGGCTACATACTCTTTAACATCCCGAAGCATGTTGGGAAAGTAAAACAGATCCTTTAGTTTCACAAAAGTCCTGTAAACTCCAGGATGAGCAGCTAAAGGTGATGAGTGTGCTAATGTTATAGCACTTCTGCGAAGTTGCCTTGGAACTACAAGCTGACTGACAATCCTGTCAGGCAATGTTCTTACATGATAAAGAACTCCGTTCTGAAGCTCAAACTCGTCTAGAGGGAGTGGAGACTTCCTCCGAGGAGTAGCCTTCTCTTCCAAGAAAGCCACAATGTCATGCCACATCGGATCTTTTAATTGCTCTGACCGCATTGTTTTGGGGTCAGGATTAGACATACTTAAGGAACTTATGTTGCGACTCAACATATCTGGTACATGATGGGATGTACCAGGTTTGTACAATATTCTGAAGGAATATCCTGAAAGCTCATAAGCCCATCTGGACATTCGTGGAGACTTTGTTGTCTTTGTAAACACAAAGCACAAAGGTCTGTGGTCAGTATATACCGTGAACTTGTGGCCAAAAACATATGGATCAAAAGCTCTTATACTCTCAACAACTGCGAGAGCTTCAGCATCAGTGGCAGAGTATCTAGTTTCAGGGCCTCGCAGCTTCCGGCTGAAATAAGCTATAGCATGCGGTGGGTTCTGACCTTGTCTTTGCATCAGACATCCCCCTATAGCGACTTGGGAAGCATCAGTATGGATCTCAAATGGCAGATCAAAGTTGGGCTTCTGCAATACTGGTGCATTAATTAAGGCATCTTTGAGTGCTTGGAAAGCCTCTTGACATTCCTTAGTCCACTTAAATTTCTGCTCTTTCTTGATGAGCTGTGTTAATGGATAGGCCATCTTAGCATAATTGGGGACATGTTTGCGGAAAAATCCAGATGCTCCTAAAAATCTCCGCACACCTCTAACTGTCTTTGGAGGTGGCATCTCCGAGATGGCTCGAACTTTATCTGGATCTGGCAAAATCCCATCTGGGGTGATACGGAAACCCAGGAATCTAAAGTTCTGGACAACAAACTCACACTTGCTAGCATTGAGTTTGAAACCAGCACAGTCAAGTATGTCTAAGGTTTCTTTGAGATGGAGGAGGTGCTCTTCAAATGTCCTGCTGTAGATAACAATGTCATCCAAATATGCTAAAGTATGCTTACCCAAGACTGGACTAAGTACTGCGTTCATCGTTCTTTGAAAGGTAGTTGGAGCGGTGGAAAGCCCAAAAGGCATACGACGCCATTGGAAAAGGCGGTAGCCATCACTAAAGGCGGTCTTAGGCCTATCCTCAGGTGCCACTGGGATGCTCCAGTAGGCACTACGACTGTCAAGTAAGGAGAAAACTGCAGTGTCCCTCAGTTCGTCAACTAACTCGTCTATCCTTGGTAGGGGATAAGTATCTGCTATCGTTACTGAGTTGAGCTGCCTATAGTCAACACAGAATCGTACTGTGCCGTCCTCCTTCTTAACAAGGACAACAGGAGAGAGCCAAGGTGATGTGCTGGGCTCGATGACACCTGCCTCAAGCATGGCATCACACTCCTGTCTGATCTGCTGCTTGACTACCTCAGGTAAACGCCATTGCCGTGTGCAAAGAGGCTTAGTTCCATGAGTAGGGATGTGATGCTGGATCCCTGGTACAGTACCAATCGTGAATTTGTCACCACTGAATAACCTTGGATAATTAGCTAGCAGAGAAAGAATATCCTGATGCTGTTTATCAGGTAAATGACTTAAATCTGGTCCAGCCTTAACCTCATCATCTGCTGCTGTCAGCATTGATACTTCAGGAGGGTCATCTAAGCTTATTTCAGGGAACACAATGAAATCATCATCATTATAGCCAAAATCCAACTGACCATAAGCAAAATCAAAGTCATCCTCCTCATCAAAGCTAAATTCAGGATCGGGTACATCTTTATCATCTGGTTTGGGTTCTGATGAATCTTCTGCCACCTCTTTCTCTTGAGTCTGTCCCACAAGACTAGGCTCTTGAGATAGGTGCTCAAACTCCATTACTGTGCAAAGTTGACCAGTTGCTACATGTGTGCCGTTCTGCAGGCATACTGGACGTGTTCCTCCATTAACCACCCACACGGAAGCTACTCCATCTTTGGGTTTAACCACAGTACGAAGAACAATTATTCTATCTGTAGCTGCTTCAATAATAACATCCTTGTTGTTAAAACTTTCAGGAACAGATACAAGGATGTATCGTCCACTACGAGAAGGGCATTGTATAGTCCTTCTGATAGCAAGCTTTTGGCTATATTCAGGTGGAACGAACTCTGTTATGCCAGAAATGCCTAGGGTACACCCATCAGTGTAAGTAACAGGGATAGTCACTCCTCCAAGTCTCAGATATGATTTTCGAGAAACAGGATTATTTACCAACCTGTAGCAAAACCTCCGCAGAAAATCCATACCAATCAAGATTTCCCCTGGAAAGTCAACACCTTCCACCACACACACCCTGTGATGGCACTGCCGTGTCTTCCTACCATCTCCCAAGGAAATCTTTACATCCCACTCAGAGGTGGCTTCAAAGAGTCGACCTGACACTCCTCGAAGTCCACGAGCTTGGTGATAGATTCTCTTTGGGGTTATTGACTTTGTTCTTTCCATCTTTAAGAGTGTGACCTCAGACCCTGTGTCTATAAAAGCTGTCATAGGTATTCCATGAACACGTATCTTCACAAGAGGCCTTCCACAAGGTCCTTGTGCAGCAATGTCATCACTCGAGGTCACTGTCTGGACCGCAGCCTCGATCGATGGTGGTTTGCCTACTGGCATACTCATGTGGCCGTCGGAAGTGAACCCTGTTTTGGCTCCTCCGATATCCAGAGATGGCTGGAGCCTCTCCATTCTGGATGTTCTGAAAGGGACACTCTCTACGGAAATGTCCTTCTCGACGACACCCCCAGCAAACTAGAGCAGAGTGCTGATCTCTTCGACGGATCGGACGAGGTGGTATTCGTGAAACCTCTGAAATTTCACCTCTGCGAGGTGCTGCAGGGAGCTTAGGTGGCTCATCATCATTCCTAATGCCCACTCGAGCATTCCACAATCTTTGTGCAGTCTCAACTAGTGACTGCACAGAGTCACCTTCTTTCAAGGCAAGCAGTTCCCTCAACCAGCCAGGCAATCCTTGGAGGAAAACCCTCCGTATTAATTCTTCAGGGTTACCAACTGCTTCTCGGTGGTCCCGATAACCCTGGTAGACCATCCCCTCAAGGGTGGTATGGAAATCTAAAGGTGCCTGACCTGCCATCATGCGTACCTCGTACAAAAGAGTAAAAAAGTCAGAGGCAGAGCATGTCCCTCTGAACTTTTGTCGTATCTTTTGGCGAAACTCAGCCCACGTGTAGATTTCATCAAAAATTGGTGAGTTGATGATAACGTCTGCCTGCCCTCTGCAATGTGCCTTTGCAGCACGAATTAAAGCCTCATCAGTAGCAGGTTTTATGGTGTTTTCTATCTGCCTAAGCCATCCCTCCACCTCTTGATTTCTCCGAAGTGGCTGAGAGGCAGGGGCTTCGGCTCTAAACTTCGTGATACCATCACGATCAGAGAGTACAACATAGGTTGGTTGTGGGGCTGCACGTGGCTGAACAACAGGAGGTGTAAAGAGAGTACGAGGTGTCACCTGTGGTCTACTGGATGAAGGTCCAGCGTTTTCCTGCACAAAACGAGTCTGAGTCAAATGGGGAGTTATTGGAGTTAATGCTGGTGGAGAAGACTCCCTAACTGATGGTCTGGGCTCAGTTCTCTTAGGAATAGCTCCTGTTGAGGGTGACATATTAGCAGAAGTGAGTGCCTTGGCACCCTGTGGCTCCGGAGAACCAGTATTGACTGCGGCATTATTTGAATTTAATTTTAAACTCTCCAGCATTGCCTTCATCTCCTCACGATCTTTCTCCCTTTGTCTGTCAAGGCGTGCCATCTGAACCGTCAACTCTTTAAGCATCCCCCTCAATTCAGTGACTTCATCTACCAACGTTACTTCGTCATCAAGATCAGATACCTGTGACTTTCTTTTTCTTAGCTTCACCATGATTGAAGTCAAAGTAAGCAACAACCAAAAGCCGTAAACAACACTTCACTTTCGATTAACACAAACACCACTTAAGCAAGAAAATTCAATATAAAACACACGAACATAAAAAGAATATATATAAAACACACAAAACAAAATAAATTTCTGAAAGCTAAAAGGTAAAAACTGGTAAATACTAAAACTCAAAATCACACGAAATACTTAAAAGAAAGCTAAATTATAAAATACGAAAACTAAATGTTTCGCAGTAATTACTTTAAGAATGAAAATTAATTAAAATATTACTCTAAACCAGTCTATATCACATTTAACTTTCAGGCAGTTTGGCGAGATCTCTTAAAACACCATAGACAAAATACACCATATCAACATCAAACACAAGATTGCGCAGCCAATAGGCTCTGCAAAATAAGACTTTTCAATCCCGACGCTGCCAACCATAAATGTCCTGTAGGGGGAGGAGTCCCAGGACGGGCCGTAGGAGCGAGTGAGAGTGAATCTCGTGCTTCCTGTTTCGGCACAAATGAGTATATGAGGGTTCTAGTACTATGGGCAGGTTAGAAATCGTTATGTGGTAGCGTAAGGCATCTAACCTGACCGAAGGAAAAGCCTGAAGACTTGTGTTGCATAATGACAAACTCGTTAAGCGAGAATAAAAATAGATGAATAAAAGAGAAGAAACAGCAGAGATAAAAAATACGACTGAACACGACAGAAGCTTTCTAGTGTCGATAGTCAAGCTTAGACTGTTCATTCAAGATAAAACCAAGTATTAAGCAAGCCACCATTAATAATTAACACATAAATGAACAATGCATCTTAAGACTGAACAAATCACTGAAATGTCTTCAAGATAATTCATAGCCTGAGGTTCAGAGAGTTCACCAAACAAATCATGTTTCATAAAATGAGAAAAGTAAGCACGAGAGTCATTTATAAGTTCAGTAATCAATAGTTATGTTAGGTAAATGTATTTAGCTGAAGTGATCACTGGTATGAATAAATAAAAGAAAGCACTGAAATTCCACAACAAAACTTCACTTCACTCTAATTTACTTTGCTTATTAGCGTGGTAAAAATGCAGCAAACCCACGCATTTCTCTTAGTGAAATTTACTAAAGTGTGTATTAAGAGTAAGCAATTATGTTCTCTCAAACTTCAATAAGAGATAAAACATGATAAATAAAAGTAAAAGCCAGCTCATTCACAATTATTATTTTCAAGCCAATAAAACGATACACAGTAAAAACCTCCACGAAAAAGAAATAGCAATCAAAATAACACACAAACAAACAATACCTTAAAATTGAAGAATCTCTGCTATATCCATTAGAGTAAAAAGAATGAAGTTCGTTAAAAACGTCGGCTTTCTGAAGGAAAGCCGAACGTATATCACAGAGCCAAAGAAAGTCGCAACTGATTTCTCAAGGGCGCTGACCCGACCCTTTATACCCATAAGGTCAGGCGCCAAGGTCAGTCCCCTCGAGTCTGCTCAACAAGACTCGTTATAGAGTCGTTAACATTTAATTTCATTATCTTTAAGATTGCTCATTTTCTTTAACTATAAAATCTGGAGGTAATCAATAAAACACAACATAAAATCATATTCATAAAAGAAACGAAAAAATAAAAACGCATACAGGAATTAAAACATAAAAGAAAAGTAAACTACGCCGACTAGCCAACAAGGCTTGGCGCCGAACATCCACTTGTTATCCTGTCGCCAGCTCCTCCGCGTAAATTCCAGCCAAACAAGCAGCTTCCTCTTCCTCAGTAACGATCGTAGTATCTCGTCCAGGGCGTCCACAATCGATCGTCAGCGCCTCCTGCAGGATCGCCTGCTGCGCCTGCTACGGCCTGGCGCCAGGGGTAGTTGGGGGTGTGGGGGTTTGGTGACGTCAGGTGTGTGCATACACGGGGGGGCGAGAGCGGCAAGTAGGAGCGGAGGTGTCAGCTCACTACAGTTCACATGAACTGTACAGGTGAGAAAAATCTTATTAGCAAGGGCCAGATTTCCGATATAGATACTTAAAAAAGACATCCTTTAGGACATTGGTCTTATTTAAAAGATAACATAAAAGAGAACAAAGAGAAACCCGAAAAAGAAAAGAAAGAAGCAGAAAACAAAATTTACAAGGAAAACAAAGAGTTTGATGACAAAATCTGCATATATAAACAACGGCGCTTCTATGCATGCCAAATCCACTGCAGACGCGGCTGGATGAAGAACACTTTCTGTGGAGTCCATCTGAGCCTCAGCTGGAATGGTGAATTATAGGGATACAGCCTTTTAATGTCCTTTCGGCACATGCGTGGGTGTCGCCGGGAGTGCTATGAGTGAGGGGAAAGTGGGAGTGGAAATGGGTGGAAATAGGAGAGGTAAATAGGGCTGCATGGAATTGTAAGAGGGAGATGAAGGACGATTAGACAATTTTCGTGTTTACACATCTGTCTGTATGTCTATCAATTTGTTACTTTGGATATATTTAGTAATGTTTTTGTTTATATATACATATATTCATGTATATACATGCATACTAACATTCATACATATATATATATATATATATATATATATATATATATATATGTATATATATATATATATATATATATATATATATATATATATATATATATATATACATATACATACATATATATATATATATATATATATATATATATATATATATATATATATATACATATATATATATATATATATATATATATATATATATATATATATATATATATATAAATATATATATATATATATATATATATATATATATATATTATATATTTATATATGTATATATATATTTACATATACATACATATATAAATACATACACACACACACACACACACACACACACACACACACACACACACACACACACACACACACACACACACATATATATATATATATATATATATATATATTTATTTATTCATATTTATATATATATGTGTGTGTTCGTGTGTGTATGTGTGTGTGTGTTTGTGTGTGTGTGTATGAATGTATACATGCATATATGCATCTGTTTCATAAAAGTTAGTAGATCAGTTGTATCTTTATCTCAAATGGAACATGGAATGAACTACATTTCAAATGGAATATTTACTTATCTATTTACAGAGGAATGCACGACAGAGTTTAATTGCCCGAGTAACGAGAATATCCCTCTTATTTTAGGTGGAGGAAAAATAAGCTATTTTACCAGAGGAATCTAAATATGATGGATGAAATTTTCCTTGGTCGGATTCAGATTCTCTCTACATAAAGTAATGGAAATGCATTCGCAATAGACATACACACACACTTACACACAAACACACTCACCCATGCAAAAACACATACATAAACATATGCATGCATGCAAACACACTCACATAAAGATTCCCACATGCAAACAAACACACACACACACACACACACACACGCATGCACGCAAACATGCACACAGACACACTTACAGACATCCCTCTCACTCCCCTCCCACGCACTTTAGGTATAGAGAACCTGGTCCTATGGATAAAGAGATTTAGAACCGCCGGCAAGGGAAAATTTAAACAGGGACCCCAACGGAGTTCACGGCCGGCAGGATGGATGGAGTATGAGTGATTCCCAAAGTTATGGCTCACAATTTCCAACAGCTTCGAAGCCTTGTCCAATCACTCACCCTGGAGAGCGCCCCCCACCCCGACCCCTCCTAAGGATTCAAAACGAGTGACGAATTATCGAGAAGTTTTCGAATGGACTGCCGTACATATTTCATTTTTAATTGATGAAAGACTCACAGATAAGGAATATATTCAGTTTTCATCCGCTTGCCAGTCTGCCACGAGCATATCTTTTCATAAAAATACTGAGAGAGAAAAAAGATTATCCACGCGACTGCACACCCTCCGCCGCCCCTCTCCTGGCACGGTTTGACCCGCGGAACTTTCCATGGGCTGCACAACGCCGCTCTCTACTCGGAATAAACAGAATTCAAAATTTCGGTTTTAGATTCTGAAGCAGAAAGTGATACGGTTGAGAGGGAGGGAGAGAGAGAGAGAGAGAGAGAGAGAGAGAGAGAGAGAGAGAGAGAGAGAGAAAGAGAGAGAGAGAGAGAGAGAGAGAGAGAGAGAGAGAGAGAGAGAGAATAGAAATAGGCGAAAAATAATAGCGATTCCCAACTTTCTGTTTATGATGGAATGCTTCGCGATTTAATATATATTTTTTCTTTTCTTTATTTGGGGGCGATGGAGAGGATGGCGTGGCTATTTCATAAGATCTTATTTCCTGCGACAGTCATCTATTCGCTCTTTTTTGCACTATAATCAGAACATCAGACATAAACACAAACGCAAATTCGTATCCCATATAAGAGGTACAATGCCCACTGTTCGCGCGCCAGAACAATGGCATTCCCAGCAGGTCTTCGCAGTCTCGCCAGCAGATAAAAGACGACGAAGACAGTAAACCAGTGCTATTATGATCTGCACCGAGACGCAATATCGGACTAAGAATAACCACCACAGACGACTTCCCAGCTAACGACAGTCCAGCGAGTACTTGAGAAAGTGCTTAACATTAACTAGTTATGTTCTTTATTTCATTAATACCTTTTCTTCTTTTTTAGGCCTCTCCCCGCCATCCCTCGCGATATACGACTCGTGCCAAAGGGGTCTCATGACGCGATCCTGGCATCAGTTGCATGATTGTGGATGTCACAGTGAAGTCGCGATGTCGTGATGCGGCGAAATCTTGAGCAAATCTTGTTTCGCGCGGCACAAGGCGAGAATACGGGAGTTTTGTGGATTTTGTGTCGTCTTATCGGTATCTTTATTTTCTAAATCATTCTCATTATTATTTATCTTTGTCGATTCTATTTCTACAGTCTGCTGTATATATTTTCGTTCAATTTCATGAGCAAAACGATCATGAAGATGAACAGGAAGTCTCCTGGTATTGGTATTCAAGGACTCAAAGTGAACGCTTTAAGATAGCATCATCTGGCTTATATACCTGATGCATCACAGATTCCTCTTGCGTTCCAATATATCGCTGCCGGCTTTTCAGTCTGATACATACGCTTTTATGAATGTCGTTTATTCTGATGACATGTTGAAGGAAGAGAGAGGCGGATCTTTGTTTGCGCTTCCTCAGTGTAGCGCCACACGTTGTATTACATGAAAGTCTCTTCTCTCTCTGCTCTTTCTCTATCCCCCATCTCCTCCTCATCTTCGTATCCTCCTCCCCCTGTTCCCTTCCCTCTCCCTCTCATCCTTCCTCCTCCTTTTCCTCCCCCCTTTCCTCTTCCTAATCCCCCTCTTCTCCCCCTTCCCCCCATATCCTCCTTACCCCCCCCCCTTCGCCCTATGTGAAAATCGTAGGACGTTGTGTCCTTCGGCTCGCGCCCGACAGCGAGCGTCGGGCGTGCGATCGCTGCGCCCTCAGCCAGGGATCCCTCAGCCAGGGATCCCTCAGCCAGGGATCCCTCAGCCAGGGATCCCTCAGCCAGGGATCCCTCAGCCAGGGATCCCTCAGCCAGGGATCCCTCAGCCAGGGATCCCTCAGCCAGGGATCCCTCAGCCAGGGATCCCTCAGCCAGGGATCCCTCAGCCAGGGATCCCTCAGCCAGGGATCCCTCAGCCAGGGAGACAAAGGGCTTCATGACGATTAAACTTTCGCAGAGTTTTTGATGATTCTGAAGGCCTGCACGCCCGCGCGGAAGTGTGGGCTGGAGAGCGCTCCGAAAGGCGCTGATTGCGTGATTGGGCGCCGGCGGGGAGGTGTTGCACGCGGGCGGAGAATGGGGAGGGAGGCAAGGTGGGAAATGGAGAAGAAGATAGATAGGCGAATAGATGAATAGGTAGATAGATAAGTAGATAAATAGATGGATAGATTGATAGATAGATCGACTGATTGACTGATTGACCGATAGATAGATGGATAGAAAGATAGAGAGAGACAGGAGGAAAGACACGGACACACATACAAGCACGTATATATCTTTCTTTACACCCTTTCGTATACATATAAATAAATAAATAAATATATATATATATATATATATATATATATATATATATATATATATATATATATATATATATATATATATATATATATATATATATATATATATATTTACGTGCACATTGTTACTCTTATTCTTTATGGTATTTTACCCAATGATTACCAAGTCGTTGGTGATGAGTAACGGGGGGTGGGAGGGGGGTGGGGGTAGAGGCGCTCGAGCAATCCATCTTTTTCGCTGATCAATAGGGTTTCGCCCCCCCTTCCTTTCTTATCTTTCTTATCTTTCTTTCCTTCCTTTCTTCCTCCCTTTCTCCAGACCCGATCTCTCGAATAATTTAGTTCGTTTTCATTCTGCAGGACTTAAGACTCATTCAAAAAATCTTCTACGGCTCTCCCTTTCTTGCGCGTTGAGAAGGATCGCCCTGATTCTGCGAAAATTTTGTTAGGCTCTGAGCAAGATTTTTTTTTTTTTTTTTGGTAACAGGTGAAGCTACTCGTTCTCTCTCTCTCTCTCTCCCTCCCTCTCTCTCTCTCTCTCTTCTCTCTCTCTCTCTATCTTTATCTCTCTCTCTCTCTCTCTCTCTCTCTCTCTCTCTCTCTCTCTCTCTCTCTCTCTCTCTCTCTCTCTCTCTCTCTCTCTCTCTCTCTCTCTCTCTCTCTCTCTCTCTATTAATTGTTAAGGTGAAGGTGATGAAGGCAAAGAAAATGGGAGAAGAGAAGAATAACAGGGGTACCAAGGAAGAAGACGAGAAAAAAAAAAAAATATGAAGAGAAAAAAGGAAGGATACATTATTAGGCTGAATGTGATGGAGGCAAAGGAAACAGAGAAGAAAAGACGAAGAAGAGAGATACCAAGGAGGAAGTCAAGGAAGAAAAATAGAAAGAGAAAAGAAAGAAGTACAAGGTAAGAAGAAATCTTAGGAAAAAAAACAGGAATAAAGTAAAAAAAAAAAGAAAGAAAAGGAGACGAAGAAGAAGAGAGAAAACCAGAAAGAAAACAAGATGAAAGCAAAAAGAATAAGGGAGGATGAAAAAGGGAAGAAAATAGTGACATCTGAACAACTGCTATATATGGTGTCTTTATGGAAGAATATTGTTTTTTTCCAAGAAAATAATAGCGTGTTTAACTTCTCTCGCCACGATCTGCCCTCTCATTCTTTTCAAATTCTGCATTTGAAATTCAGACAGCATAGGTTCCCTCACTATTACGTTTCCCACTATATAAATGCGACACATTTTATCGTTACTGACCCCCCTGAAACCCCAAAGGTCCATTTTATAAAGGCTCAATTTAATATTTCTCTCGAATCTCTAAATATTATTTCTAAAACGACGGCCAGTTTCTTCACTGAAAGAATATCTCAGAGCAACGCCTCGCAGCCTTGCGGTAAAATCCAGGTGTCTTCACTTCCTTTCCTTCCAAGAGAGGGAGAGGGAGACGGGAGGTGGAGAGGGAGAGGGAGAGGGAGATGGAGCGTGAGGGGGTGGTGGAGAGGGAGAGGGAGAGGGGGAGGGAGAGAGAGAGGGAGAGTGAGAGGGGGAGGTGGAGAGAGAGAGTGAGAGGGGGAGGTGGAGAGAGAGAGTGAGAGGGGGAGGTGGAGAGAGAGAGTGAGAGAGAGAATAAGAAGAGGAAAAAAATTCGGGAGAGAAAAACTAAGCATATGAAAGAGAGCGAGAGAAAAAGAAAGAATACGAGGAAGAGAAAGAAAACGAGAGAGCGAGAGAGAGAGAGAGAAAAGGAGATCAAGAGAAAGAGACCAAGAAGAGAAAGACCGAGGCAAAGAGAAGCCCAAAGACAAGGGAAGAAACAGGTGCTCCAAGGATCGCACCGCCTCGCTGCCCTATCACTTATTTTTTCCTTCTATTTTTTCTAAACTTTTTATGGCATCATTCAGGCAAAGGGAAGTGGAGATATTGATCTATTCTCTCAGCCGTGCCTTCCGGGGTTTTATTTTTGAAAGGAGGATGGAGGAAGGAAGATGGAGGATGGGGTAAGGAGGAGGGAAAGAGGGAGGGAGGAAGAATGAAGGAAGGGAGTGGGAGGGAGGAAGATGGAGGATGGGGTAAGGATGAAGGGAGAAAGGAGAAAGGAGGGAGGAGGGAAAAGAGGAGGAAGGAGGGAGGATGGAGGAGGAAGGGAGGAGGAGGATGGAAGAAGTTAGGAGGAAAGAGGAGGTACGAGATAGAAGGAAGGAGGTAAGGAGACGGAAGAATGAAAAAGGAGAAACGAGGAAAGAGGAATGGAAAAGAGGAAGAGGGTAGGAGGAAGGAGGATGGAGTAAGAGGGAAAGGAGGAGAAGGGAGGAAGGAGGAAGGAGGAGGGGGGGAAGAAAAAAGAGGGAGGGAGAAGGATGAAGGAGGAAGGGGAAGAATGAAGGAGAAAGATGGAACTAAAGAAGAAGGAGACAAGTGATACGAAAAAGGAGAGGAAGAGGAAGGAGAAAAAAGAAGGGGGTGGGGGGAGGTGGAATAAGTAGTAGTAGGATTTTTTTTTCTTTTTTTTGAATGGAAAGTCTTCCTTGAATTTGGAAATTTGTGAAGTGGAAGGAGGCGGTCACTGCAAAGGCTTCAAAAGGAGACCGTTAAGTGGGCGGGAAAGCCTTGTGTGTTGGGTTTGTCATATGGAGAGCAAGGGGGAAGGAAGGAGGAGGAAGGAGGAAGAAGGGGAAAAGGGGAGGGAAAGAGAGGGCAGAGGAGGAAGGAAGGGGATAGGTCGAGGAAGAGGGGAGGAGGGAGGAAAAAGGAAGGAAGAAGGGGAAAGGGGGAGGGAGGAGGAAGGAGGGACGAGGGGAGGAAGGAGGAAGGAAGGGAGGGACGAAGGAGGGGAGAGGGGAGAAGAGAGGAAGGAGGAAAAAAGGGGGAAGGCAAGGAGGTGGAGAGACGGAAGAGAGGCGGAAGGGAGACAGAACAGAGGTCGATAGGATGTCGGAGCAGGAGATGAAAACATGCTAAAGAGTAAATTATGATACAGGAAAATAATTGGGTGCAGAGAGGAGGATGAGAGGAGGAGGAAGGAGATGTTACTAAATATCTCAAAAAGAAGTTAATATGGAATGGATAAAGATTAAAAAAAAAAAAAAAAAAAAAAATCACAAAGTAGTAGTAGGAGAAGGATGGGAAAGCGGGTGGTACTAAATGTACCCAAACTAAGCGAAGGTAAATAAGGGGTGATAAAAGTTGCCAGCCTAAGAAAAGGAAGAAGAAGAAAAAGAATGAGAAAAAAAGAGAATATGAAGACAATAAAAAGTACGAAAAAGTATGTGACGGACTCCCCCCCCCCCATCTACCCCTCCCCTTTGTCCAAGAAAAAGTAGGAAAATATGTGGCATTCCATCGAGAAGAAAAATCACTCCTCCTTTTGCTTCGCCTACGGGGAACGGGCTGCACTCCAGGGTTGCAAATGCAGTCTCATTCACAACAACAATATCTTTAATGACGGTTGGCGCTCCGAGGAACCAGCGTCGTACCCTGGCGGATCCTCGATGTGGGGTCTTTGGGGGGTCTCTCGGGGTCTCTTGGGCGTCTTTGGGCTCGTTATGCTTTGTTATGTGTGTGTGTGTATGTAGGTGGGCGGGTGGGGATGGGAGGGTGTCTGTGTTTATATGCACGTGTGTATGTGCAAGGGAATAGGGTTTATATGTATATGCGTTTGTTTGTTTGCTCGTGTGTGTATATGTGTGCCAGTGTATGCATTTTCGTCTGTATGTGTGAATATAAGTGTACGTATGTGTTTGTTGGAGGGAAGGAGGTGGAAAAGCGAACTGGTTATATGTGTGTTAGTGAAAGGAGAAGTTTGCGCAAGTGTGTTTGTAAAGGGGGTGCGCTACATATATACGTACATAAGTGTGTAAAGTGTGCCGACGGGTTATGGTACACGTGTGTCCGTGTATGTAAGGGGGATGATATTTCATTCCTATATATGTCAGTAATTGGAGGAGGAGTAGGGAAAATGGCGATATAAAAAACACGACAGTCGGGAACATTTAATATCATAGACGATATTTCAGTGTTTGATATTACTATTTTTTCCTCCTCTTCATTCTTCCATTTATTTTTTCCATGCTTAAAATCTCTATGCTTCTTTTCCTTCACATCTTCGTTTCACTACTTGTTTTCACCTTGTTTATTCTTTCTCTCTCTCTCCTTTTTCTACATCTGGGATTTGTGCTCTCGTCATAACTCTTCATATCCCTCTCTTTCCCCTCGAGACGTCTCTTCTGTCATTCTTTAAAAATTCTTCTCTTTTTCTTTTTCTCTACTTTACATAACATTTATTCTTCTGTTCATTAACTCTCACCATATTTTTGTTCTTTTTTTCGTTCTCCTCTTCCCCGCTTCTCCTTTTTACTGGATTTCCTCTGCACTCTCTTTCCTCTCTTCTTCTCTTCCCTTTTCTCACCTCTTCCTTGACATTTATCCCATTATTCCTTTCTCTTTCCCTCTAGTTCCTTCCCTTTCCGTTCTCATCTTTTCCCACTCCCCTCCTCTCCTCTCTTTTCATTCACTCTTTCCTATCCACCTCACCATTCCTTTCCTCCTTCCTTCCTATCTATTCCTATCATTTCCTTTGTCCTTCTTCCACTTTCCTCTTCTCACTCCCGTCCGCTTCACTCCTTCTCTCCCTCCCACTTCATCCTTCCCCTTCTCCTTCCTTCTCCATTAATCATTCATCATTCCCTTTCTCCTTCTCTTCCACCAACTCCATCCTCCTCCTCCTTCTCCCCCCCTAACCACTCCATAATATCCTTTCTCTCTTCTTCCCGTCCACTCCATCCTCCTCCTCCTTACATCTCTATTCTCCCCTTCCTCTCTTCCTCTCTTCCTCCTATCCATTCCTT
>NC_091579.1:16602767-16605267 GCF_042767895.1 Penaeus vannamei
CTCTCTTTCTTCATCCTCCCATCTTCCCTGCTTCAGCGCTCACTCAGAAGCTTACAAAGATCTCCTAGAGCTTAAGAATAGTTCTATTTCGCAGCACTCTATATACGGGTGTAGTTTTATGCCACAAGATGTCTCGAGATTCCTATGGTTTCCCTTCTCGGCGGCAGCGACAAGGGGGAGGCTGTCGTCGTGAATTCCTGTCCGTTACGTGATGTGATTCGGAGTGAATTCTGTGGAGCGTTTCGAGGCGCGCTTCATATATTCCTTTTTTCTTCGTTTGAGCCTTCATTTGTTTCGGATTTAGCTAACTTGCTTATTCTCCTCTTAATGAGATTGACAGTGACGCTACTTCTTATAACTGTCGATAGCAATTATATTGAGGGTATTAATAACGCAAACATAAAAATCGTAGGCCTATCATACTATTACTATTACTACTAAAATAGTCATAACGACGATGATGATAATGATTATAATGGTGATCATAAAAAAAATAATGATTACGATGGTCATCAAAATAATAATATTCATATTAATAATGATGAAAACACTAATGAAAATAATAATGATAATAACAATGATGGTAATTATAATAAAAATAGTAATAATAGTAATAATAACAAAAATAGTAATAATGATAATAATAACAATAATGATGATTATGTTAATAAAAATAACAATTATACCACTACTACTACAACAACAACTACTACTAATGATAATAATAATGATAATAACAACAACAATACTGCCACTACTACTACTACTGATAATAATAATAATTGCAAATGATGACAACAACAACGATAATAGTAAAAACATTAATACTGATGACAGTAACAATAATTGTAATGATAATAGTAATAACATCAATAACAATAATGTTAATGATAATAATACTAACAATTATAATGGCAATGATAAGAAGTGATAGTAACGTTACTAATATGATGAACACAATGATAATAAACACAGTAACATCAATAATAATAACGATGAGAAAGTGGCGTGAGCGATCCCTTGGCCAAGGGGTCCGTCCCAGGTCATCAAGCCAAGAAGAGGACATGAACTTTTGCCTTTCCTCGGTGCTGGCGGGGACAGAGGCGCGAAGGACCTGGCTAGCCCCTGTCACCCTGAAGGGCTAGTGGTAGCATGGGGGGGGGGGGGGTGAATCCTTCGTGCGGGTTTGTTTCATCGGGATAATCTCTTTCTGTTCAGCCTAATTATGAAACATAATTCTAGAGCTAAATGATTTTTTTTTAGATGAGATCTAAAATGTAGAATAGCTTGAGTCTGGCTAATAAAAGTAAAGGCTGTATACTCTAAACCTAAAAGGAAATACAGCAATTAAAAAAGAAAGAAAAAAAAAGTCAAGTGAAACTAAACAAGAAAGAACCGGCCACATTTCCTACTAAGAAATATGAAAAAAAGTTACAATAAAGGAAAAAAAACGTATATATCAAATAATTCAATAAAAATGTTCTTTAGATCACGCCCATCTCTTCAGCAAAGCCGATCAGGTACACCAATAATTACCATTGTATCCTCCGCGATCGCCTCTAGTTGTTCCCTCTCTATTTCCACTAGAGAGGGAGACACAGCCGGTTATCAGTCTCACAGAAGACTTGGTAGAAATAATACACATTTCGCTGCCTATCTGAACAACTCTTTATTGTTTGAACACGGTGATTATATTGCTTCGGTGACTTCAGAGGCGGATACCTTTATGATATTCGAAAACAAAAAGATACAAAGGTAAATCGAGGGATAGAATAAGGAAAATGTGTAGGAAGTGAAAAAATATGTTTCCCCTAAAACTCGAAATGAGAACAAATAAACTAAGCCTCTAAAAGTTTACAGAATGTTTAGGATACGACAACGAATCCTTCACTAAACTGCCTCTCTGTTGATTCATAAATGAAAGCAATCACTTCAAAATGAAAATAAGTGTACTGAGGAAGGAAATAGTAAAAGCTATAAAAAAAGAGAAAGAAAACAAGACGGGTAACAGGCAGCAACAAGATGAAAAACAGCAATAACAATGATAACGATAATAATAATAAGGATAATAATCATGATACTAATATTAGTAATGATTACAAAAATAATGATGATGATGATGACGATAATGTTAATAATACAGCAATGATAATTGTTATTATGATAATAATGATAATAACGATAATGAACAGTAGTACTACTACTAATGATAAGAATTATAAAAATAATGATGATAATAATGGTAATAATAATGATAATAATAATAATAATAATAATAATGATCATAATAATGATAATGATGATAATAATAATAATAAAGATGAAATAATAACAATAGAAATAATGATGATAATGATAATAACAATCATAATGATAATATAAAATGCCATGATAGTGTTAATCATCTTAATAATGATGAAAATGTTAATAACAACAATAATAACAATGATAATAATGATAATAATACTGATGATAATGATGATAGTGATAATGATAATGA
>NC_091579.1:16637767-16639396 GCF_042767895.1 Penaeus vannamei
CTTCTCTAGCGTTCCCTCCCCCCCCTCTCTCTCCTTCCCCTTCCCCTGCAGAATAAAGCAACCCTGGCTCCGTTTCAAGGGGATATTACCGCTATCATAAAAAGACTTTGTACGGGTTAGCAACTCTAGAACAGTGTCACTTGCAGCTCATATCGTGTTTCTCTCGGCTATAAAATTCCCCGTAAATTTTTGGCTATTTCATGACCTCTTACTGACGTTGCCTTTTTCTTCCTAACGAGAAAAGATTTTGCTGATTTTTGTTTCCCTTTGCTGTTTTATATTTATTTTGTCTTTTCCGTACTTAGTTTTTTTTTCTCTTTTTTTCTTTTTTACTTTTCTATTGAGGGTCATAGTTGGATGATTTCCGAGATTTTTTTGTTGGACAGAGAAAGTTTGTCGAGTAAATGTATTTGTGGTTTGTTTAGTGACTGATTAGTGTGGCCTTTTAATTATCCACTGTTTGAAAAGTGTTCCGGTCTTACTTTGCAATTTTACTATTTGTTAATCCTTCATGATAGTGCTGAAAAAAATAAACTAACGATTAGAAGAAACACGATAACACTTATTATTCATGTCATCGTAATATAATCCACTGGACATTAAACAACCTGCAAAACGATTTATAAACGTCTTTCTATCCATACAACTAATCAGTGTCACCTTATCTGAATCTCATTTCCGTCTGTTCTCTCTTTCTCTCCCTCTACTTCTTATCCTCCTCTCCTCCCTCTTGCCTCGTCCGGTCTCTAGTATATCCCTTCCGGGCCTCATTCGCCACTGATGCCCTGCTTTGTCACGTCCGGAGCGCCGGAAGCGCGCGGCCACTTCAACCTCCTTCCACACTATAGATGCAAGAAAAGGCCTCAAAAGGTCCAGTGTGGCTAATCCCGATATACACAGGATATCTATCTGTCTTTATCTCTATCTATCTATCACTACATCTATCTATCTATCACTATATCTATCTATCTACCTATATATCTCTATATCTATCTATCAGTCAATCAGTCAATCTATCTATCAGTCAATCAATCTATTTATCTATCAGTCAAACAATAAATAAATCTATCTATCTATCTGTCTATGTATCTATCTATGAAAAATACATTTGCAGTCTAATACGCTCATGCCATTGAGCCCATATTTCAGTATGTCAATATCAAAGGAAAGGAGATCATTTCTCCGAATAATTGTTGAAGATTAGCCCCAGCTTAGCTGAAATTACTTTGTCCTTCGTGGCACATGAAAAGCAAACACGCTGTACAGCTTAAATAGCTTATAAATGACACTGAACCAGCTACACCTACAAGCATACGTCTTAATCAAGTCGCAAAATCCCTGTTATATTGACGTCGTGAGTTCAAAGGAGCAAGCGTTAGAGCGGAGGCGCCGACGCTGCCCCGCCCGCGCGCCTTCGAGACGGAACCTTCGCGCCATATTGGTCTCCGACATGGTGAGTCTCGGCTGGGATTTCTCGTGGCGAATTTGGCGGATGGGAAAACATTCCTTGTTATTTAGTGATGAGGAGGAGAGGATGTAGTCACAGGGAGATGAGAAGATACTAATTCATTTGATAGACAGAAGGACGAAGAATATAATGGCTGGCGAAACACACTGTATGTTATTTTG
>NC_091579.1:16642396-16644896 GCF_042767895.1 Penaeus vannamei
ATACCCCCGAAGTTCAGCGAGAGAGATGTTGGAAAGTTTAAAGTTAGAAAAAATATGTCACATAACAAGGTGAAGAAAGTTTCGCATCTCCGCTAACTTCACCCATAAGGTTTAAATGCTCCTCATCCTAAAAAAATAATAATAATAATTAAAAAAAAATAATAATAATGGAATCTAAATTACATCTTGGCGGCTTTTAAACCTCCAAGGTAGCGAAGGAATCTACTGCCTGGTAATGCGACGGCAGCCGTAACATCAGTCTGCGGGGGATTTCGCTCGCCCGCTGCCTCTCCAACGTCATAACAATATCATCTGTCTCCATAGCCTCCTCCTTCAGCCCATCGCTCACTCTCCACCTCCTCCTCCTCCTCCTCCTCTGCATCTTCCTTTTCTTTTGGGGCGCTTTTTTGTCTTCTTATTCTATTTCTATTATCGCTATTATTATTGCTGTTATCATAATGATTATGATTACTACTATTATTATTATTGTTAGTATTATCATTATTATTATTTGTAGTAGTAGTATTGTTATCATCATCATCATCATTATTATCATTATTATTATTATTATTATCGTTACTAATTCTATTACTATCATTATTATCATTACTATTTCTACAATTATTATTATAATTACTAGCTCTGTCATTATTAATATTATCATTCTTATTGTTATTATCATTATTATCATCATCAAATCCGCCATGGAGTTAATGTTTTGGTAGGATTGGTTAGTTTGTTGGTTAGCTGGTTAGCAGGTAACTCAAAAGGTTGAGAACAGATTTTAATGACATTTTCACCAGCGGTGTGTCTTAGCCCAGCCTAGATGCCATTAGATTTTGGTGCTAATCCGGCTCATGATCCGGACCCAGGATTTCTTTGTAATTATTGCAAAGTTACCCCTTTCGCCATAGCAATAAGGGTACCTGTGTTTAATGTACTTATTCGTGTGAATATTTTTATTGCGTCAGTGACCCTACTGCCTTAGCGGAGGTTTGCACTCTCTGAGTGCTTCTAGTATTCATTATTGTTATTATCATTATCATCATCATGCTCATTATTATCGTTATTATAATCATTATCATTACCATCATTATCATTGTCAGTAATATTATTAGTACTATCTTTATAATCATCTCTATCATTGTCATCATTATCACTATTATTACTTCTGCTCATCCTGCTACCCCACTTCCTTCTTGCTTCCCTCCTCATCTTTCTACCTTTCCTATTCCTTTTCCTCCTCCTCCTGCTCATTTTTCTCTTTCCTCCTCCAGCTTCACTTCATCTTTCTCCTACTTCTCTTCTTCCTCCTATTCCCTCGTCCACCTCCATCTTGTCCTTCACCTCTATTCTTTCTCCTCCTTCTCTTCTTACTCCATTTCTTCCGCCGCCTCCTCCATTGTTTTCACTCCTTTCCCCACTTCCTCTTCTTCATCTTATTCCATTTCTTACTCCTCCTCCTCCTTTTCCTCCTCCTTATCCTTCTTCTTCTTCTTTTCCTCCTCTTTCACCTCCACCTCCTCCTCCTTCTACTCCTCCACCTCCTCCTTCTCCTCATCCACCCCCACCTCCACCACCTCCCCCTCCCTATAGCCTTCACCTCCGCCTCCTCTTCTCCTTGCTCTTCCCCCACGACGAAGGGCCTTCAGGAAGGTGCTCAGCCAACAGTTTTCTGGCCGGGGTTGTTTATGGCTCGAGGATTATGTCTGCCGCCTCTTTCATGCCCGGAGATGTGTGCTCAGCTGCTCCCGCGCGCCGCCGGGCTCCTTGCTCGATCTTCTCGACGTCGGGCCAGAAATGTGCTTCGTTTTATACCGATATGGAGATGAATGCATTCATATGTACATACATGAACATGTGCACTTATGTTCATGTTGACATGCATGTACACGCACACATAAACTCAGACACACACAAACACACTCACACACACAAACGTACACACACACACATATATGTGTGTGTGTATATATACCTATATATATATATATATATATATATATATATATATATATATATATATATAATTAAATATATATATAAATATATATATATATATATATATATATATATATATATTTATATATATATATATATATATATTAATATATATATATATATATATATATATATATATATATATATATATATATATATATATATATATATATATATATATATATATATATATATATATATATATATATATATATGTATGTATATATATACCTATATATATATATATATATATATATATATATATATATATATATATATATATATATATATATATATGTATGTGTGTGTGTGTGTGTGTGTGTGTGTGTGTGTGTGTGTGTGTGTGTGTGTGTGTGTGTGTGTGTGTGTGTGTGTGTGTGTGTGTGTGTGTGTGTATGTATGTATGTATGTATGTATATATGTATATATGTATATATATATATATATATATATATATATAGGTATGTATATATATATATGAATATATATATATATATAT
>NC_091579.1:16672396-16679896 GCF_042767895.1 Penaeus vannamei
GAAAAATGGACTGATCAATTCTCTCCAAGGGCATCAAACAGAACACCTGCAATTTTTCAGGCATACAAATCACTATGGACTGGAAACTTCTTACATCTTTTAAACTTACTACGGATTCTTATGCCATTTTTTGTGATTTAATCAAACTGGTACAGTTTTTTTTGTTTGTGTGTGAAAATCCGTTTTTCGGCTCTTGTGTATGGATAAATGTGCACAATTCATTCCGACTTCTCACAGGTTCGTTGTGCTACTGGATCCTTTCTCCTTCCGCTTGATTAGTTTCTGATGCTCTTCTTACGATGCTCTTGATGTCTTCTTGATACCTGGTCCCTTGCTCTCTCCTCTCCGTTGATGTCATCGTGAGGACAGGGTTGTTTTTATTCTCTGCAGGTCCCGAGCTATGGGTCGTAAGACATTAAGAGGTCTTCTTTGACTCTTGTGTCTGCCTCTGTCTGTCTCGTTATCTCCTTGTCTATTGGCATGTGTGTGTGTCTGTTTATGTGTGTGTTTATGTGGTGTGTCCGTATGCTTGCCTATGTGTATGTGGGTCTGTTGCACTGTGTGTGTGATGGAAAAAGTACCCTAAGGCTATATTATAAGGAGAACGTCCTGCGCAGAAATAAGACTCGAGACAGATTTAACTTCAGTTTATCTATTTACCTCTCAAAATGTGAATCGGAATTCAAACTATTCCATAAACGCTTTACACCCATCTATACATCCGCCAATAGTACGAAATGCCATGCATGAACTTATCCTGGCCTCCCTTTATTGGTAAAGAGACCTTGTTGCCTCAAAGGATATTGTTGATGAAAGTTCCTTAATCAAGGAAGTTGTGGAGGCCTTCCTTAAGATGGTCTAATCAAGGCTCAGCCGGAAGTCAGATTTTTTTTTTTTTTCCCCTTTTTTCTTACCAGTCACGGAACGGCGGAAGCAGGTCATGACCTGAAATGTAATACGAAATTTTCCTTTTTACATCATGGAAAGTCATGGGATTTTGTCAGCAAAACTCTAATGATAATATTCAAAACGCAAGGAACGGTAATGATAGTAACAACAATTTACAAGATAATAGAGAATCAATGACTGAAAATATTGATGATAATGATAATGGTAATGATAATGATGATAATGATCATCATCATAATGATAATGATTATGGTAATGATGATAATAAGGATAATGATAATGATTATGATAATGATAATGTTATGCTAATGGCAATGATAATAAAAATGATAATGATACTAATAATCATAGTAATAATGATAATAATAACAACAATAAGCAGAAAAGAAAGAAGTGGTAGAAGAAAAATATCATTATTATCAGTTTTATTCTATTTATTGAAATGCTTATGATAATAAAATAATATTGGTAATAATGATAGTAATAACAAGAATAAAAACGATTGTGATAATGATACCACTAATAACAGTGATAATGATAATAGTAACAATAATGACGGTGATAATGGTGATAATGATAGCAATAATAATGATAATGATGATAATAGTAATAATAATAATGATAAAAATAAAAATGATGATGATAATTTTAACCATTATGATAATAATTAAGAAGATAATGATGATAATAATAATAATGATAATGATAATAACAAGAATACTGATAATAATGATAGCCATGAAGATGATAAAAGTAAGGGTGATAATATTGATAATAATAATAGAAACAGCAATAATAACAATAATAATGACAATAGTAATGACGATGACTAGTATAATGAGAATGATAGCAGAAACAATAGTAGTAATAATAAAGATAATAATAATAAAAATCATGATAATATTGATAATAATAATAATAGTAATACAAATAAGGAAAAAAATAATGAATAAGTAATAATGAATATAATGAAATTAATGATTATGATAATAATAGTACTGATAATGATAACGATTATGGTAATAATAATAATGATAATAGTAATAATAATGATAATTATAATAATGATAACAATAATGATAATGATCATGATAATGTAGATGATTATGAAAAGAATTATAATGATAATGATAATATTGAAAATGATAACAACATCAACAACAATAATGATAATAATAATAGCAATAATAATAATGGTAATGAAAATGATAATAATAATAATGATAATGATGGTGATGATGATGATGATGATGATGATAATAGTAATAGTAATGATAATAATAATAATAATAATGATAATAACAATAAAAATAATAATAATAATGGTGATGAGGATGATAATATGAACAACAATAATGACAATAATAATAATAATAATAACATTAAAGATGATTATAAGAAGTATATGACAATCATGATAACAATAACAATTATAATAATAACAATCATAATAACAATGATACTTTTGATAACAATAGTGTTACTGTTGATGAAAACAATATAGTTTATTGAAAATATTTATTTAAAATATTTATTTAAAATATTTATTTAAAACAATATATATCAATATAATGATAATAATAGCAAAAAAAATGTAAATGATAATAAGGATGAAAATGATAATAATGAAAATAACAATAATAATTGGTATTATTATTATCATTATTATTGTTGTTGTGGTTGTCATTAATATTGGTTTTGTTGTTTTCGTTAGTATTACTATTATCATTATCATTATCATCATTTTCATTATTATTGTTATCATCATCATCACTATTTTTATGAATATTATCATCAATATCATTACATTTTCATAATCATTATTCCTATAACCACCAATAATAGTGATGGTAACTATCATTATTATCACTATAATGATAATAGTAGTCATAACATCTACAATATTAGTAATGATATTAATGGCGATGATGAAAATGATAAGAGTAAAAATAATAATGATAATAATAATTGTAATAATAATACCAATTGCTTTATTATGATCATCATCATTATCATTATCATTATTATCATCATTATATCATTTCATTGTCATTATTATTATTATTATTATTATTATTACTATTATTATTATTATTATTATTGCTATTATTATTATCATTATCATTATTATCATTGTTATTATTATTATTATTATTATTATCATTATTACTATTATTATTATTATTATTATTATTATTATTATTATCATTATTATTGTTATTATAATAATAATTATTATTATTATTACTATTATTATAATCCTTATTATTATTATTACTATCATCATTAGTATTATCATTACTATCGTTATTGATATTGTTGTTGTTGTTGTTACTATCATTATCATTTTCATCGTAATTATTATCATTATTGCTATTATTATTAAAAATCAAGCGAATGGCACGAGACGAAGGGAAAGTCTCGCTCCCGGACGACCAGATCAGCGGCATTCCACCCCGGCAGCGCAGTCATGTAGATCCGGTTTTCATGCATTGTCTTCCAGGCCCCAGATTTCTTTGCTAATAAAGGAAGGGAGTGAGGGGGATGGGAGTAAAGGAGAGGAAGTGGGAGGGGATGGGAATAAAAGCAAGGAAGTGGGATGGGATGGGAGTAAAGGGAATGAAGTGAAATGGGATGGGAGCAAAGAAAGAGAGTGAGAAGGATTGAAAATAGAGAATCTGAGTGAGAGGGAATGGGAGTGGCAGAAACGAAGCGAGAGGGAAAGAGAGTAAAGAAAGGGAGTGAGAGGGAATGGGATTAAAGAGAGGAATAGAGAAACTGAGCGAAGGGGAATGGGAGTGGCGGAAACGAAACAAGAGAAAATGGAAGTAAAGAAAGGAAGTGAGGGGAAATGTGAGTAAAGAAACGGAGTGAGATGGAATATGCCTATGAGAGGGAGTGAGAGGAAGAAGGTAAAGGAGAGGGAAAGAAAAGGGAGGAAATAAAGGGTAAGAAAGAGGAGCAGAAATGGGACGGGTAGAAAGAAAGACAAGGGGAAGGATGAAAAAAAGACGACGCAGAGTAGGATTTTTAACAATAAAACTAAGGAGAAACTGACTTTACTTACACATGAACAACCAATTCCATATACTCTAGTTACAGCTTGTAATCCTGAGTTCTAAGAATTAAACGAAAATACAGCAATACTTTCCGTGACAATAAGCTCTTGGTTTATTGTCTACCAAGAAACATTCTTCATAAATCCTCAACAAAGCCTTTTCATATAACGCGTACAAACATGTAAGTTAATACTCATATCTACACACACACAAATAAGCACACGCACACAAAACACACGGCCAATACACACACACAAGAAAACACACGTACACTTACTAAAAAAAAAAAAAAAAAAAAAAAAATGCACACATACACACACCATCCAACATATACATACACATGTACACAACCATACACATAGTGACAAACATCCACTTGAAACCCAGCCTCAAAACACGAATCATAGCACGATGTAATCCATCCTGAGTGAGGGAAAAGCCCCCTTTGCCGAGTGGAAAGTTAGTTCGCAAGGCGAGTCACGTGCTTGTTTTAAGTTATTTGACTTTCCCGAAGAAAACAAGGCGATGACTTTGTTATGAATGGAAATGAGTAAAATAAAAGGATAACACATGACTGCAATGGGATAGTAATTGTGATAGTTGTAATGATAACGATGATAATATAATAATGACAATGATGATATTGATGATGATAATGATAATATTAACAACAATAGTTATAACAACAATAATGGCAATAACAATAACAATAATAATAATAATATTAGTAATGATAAAAACAATAATAATAAAGATAACAGTTGCAATAATAATAACAATAATCATAGTAATAATGATGATAACGACAGTAAAAAGGATGGTAACAACACGAATGATAATGAAAATAATAATAATAATAATTAGTAGTAGTATCGAATTGACGATAATACTGCTAATTATGATAATGATTGTCAACGATGCGTCAAAGGCCGGATGGTTCCCTCCTTCGCACCTCTGTCCCGGCAGGCGCTCGCCCTACTTTCACATCTGGCACTTCTGTGGCGTAGACAAGCGTGCGCCCTTGCAAGGAACAGCGGCATAAAAGGGCGCCTCGTCAAACAGCAAGGCGGACGCAGGCTCCGCCCTTGGCACCCGGGGCACGGATCTCTCGCGGGTTTTCACAGCTACTTCCCCAATAAAGCCTGCAGTCAAGACCCCTTTAATTTACCTGGTCTAAGCCCTAACCCCTTACGTTCACAAAGATCATAGCGATGACGATGATGATAATGGTAATGGTAAGGATAATAATAAGAAGAACAAAAATAATATAAACAATAATGATGACAATGAATATAATACACATACACACCCACACAATGTGCGAGAGACAGGAAGAGACAGACAGAGCTAGAGGAGGACCACCGACCTGTCCCCTTGAGTGTGCCACAGTTTAATCTACAGTAATCTTAACCTAATCCCGGTTGTCTTCGGTATAATGGGCTCCCGATCCCTGCATGTGAAATCAGCCTGAACAAAGTGCCGCACGGTTTGGCACGCTCCCTGCTTGCTGCCATAGATCAGCCTCCCGCTTGACTGCCTTCTTGGAAATGGCTTGAGGAAAGGACAGCGGGTTAGGGTGGGTGGGAAGGGGGCATAGAGGGGGGAGGGGGTACATGAGAGGGGCTGAGGGGAGGGAGAGAGGGAGTGTCACAGGCAGAATACAGAGGCTGCACAGGATGGGATTTAGCTGCGCGTTTTCTGAGGAGACACACACATACATACACACACACACACACACACACACACACACACACACACACACACACACACACATATATATATATATATATATATATATATATATATATATATATATATATATGTATATATATATATATATTTATATATATGCATGTATATGTATACACACACACACACACACACACACACACACACACACACACACACACACACATATATATATATATATATATATATATATATATATATATATATATATATATATATATATATATATTTATATATTTATATATATGCATGTATATGTATACACACACACACACACACACACACACACACACACACACACACACACACACACACACATATATATATATATATATATATATATATATATATATATATATATATATATATATATATATATATATATATATGTATATATGATATATATATATTTGTATATATATGTATATATTATATATATATTATATACATTATATATATATAAATATATATATATATATTATATATATATATTTACATATATATATATGTATGTATACACAACACACACACACACACACACACACACACACACACACACACACACACACACACACACACACACACACATATATATATATATATATATATATATATATATATATATATATACATTTTATATATATATATATATATATATATATATATATATATATTTATATATATATGTATGTATACACACACACACACACACACACACACACACACACACACACACATATATATATATATATATATATATATATATATATATATATATATATATATACATATATATATATGTGTGTGTGTGTGTGTGTGTGTGTGTGTGTGTGTGTGTGTGTGTGTGTGTGTGTGTGTGTGTGTGTGTGTCTGTATATATACATTGTGGAGGTTCTTCAAACCTCGCCTCCGAGAGACGTAGCAGAATCCAGAAGGGGTGTCCAGATGATCTCCATTTCCCCTGCGTGGGACACTATTTTTTTTATTGTTTTTACCCCTGCTCGTTTTTAGTTAAGTTATCCCTATTTTTAGCTCCGTTTTCTAAGTTGTGTTCATCACGTTTTCTTAGTTTGTTTCGTTCTTTTAAGTAATGACTGATGTCTTTTATTGTTTAAGTTTTAAAGTTTACTGCCTTAATATTTTATTTATTGCTTTTAATCAATTTGACCGTCATTTTAATTGTTCATTTTCGGATTAAGATTTATTTTTCCGTATTCTTATTTTATCGATTTGTTCCTTTTATAGATGAGCATGACGGGGTTTGTCCTTTTTATTTTGTAAACTTGTCTTTCTATTATATGTATTTGTATTTTGGTTTTATGATTTTACTCTGTAATTGATTTTATTCTTGTTTTACGTTTTTCAACTCGTCCTTTTAGCTTTTTAGGGATGTCAATGACGTTTGTACTTTTTAAGATGCTTTATTTTTCAATGGTTTTAATTATTTGTCTTAATCTTTTTATCTTTTTATCATCCCTGGTTGTTTTTATATATACCTTAAATTTTTCACATTTTAATTGTGTTTTATTTGGAAGTTATTGGAAATGAAGGCAGTGACGTCAGCAAGACGTCCGCATAAATACGGATCCGCCATAACAATAAAGAGAGATCTATCTGAACCTGTGTTTGTGTCACCCCTTTCTGGATTTACTTCAGCCTGAGTCGTTGGCAGAACAAAGGTTGTACTGAGCATACTTCCCGTTACTTGCCTAGGGTATTTGCTGGACGTTGTCTTATTTATTTATGTGTTTTTTATGTGTCTTATTGTTTTCAAGTGTTTTTT
>NC_091579.1:16819228-16826728 GCF_042767895.1 Penaeus vannamei
TCCAGCATCTCCGTTATTTACTTAGGACATTAAGTAATCGATTTTCCCCTTTTTATTTCTTTATTTCTGTTTCTTCTACTTTACTTTGATATATAATTCCATTCTCAATCTTTTCCTTGATACTGAAAGAGCTGTCTCCTTTTACTTATTCACTGCCTGAAACCACTAGCATAAAAAAAAGAAAAAAGAAAGAAAAAAATATATATACATACATGCATACATACATACATACATACATACATACATACATATATATATATATATATATATATATATATATATACATTATTTTATTTCACTTATTAAACATTGATTTGTTATTTGAAAACGAACCTACTGCGGACAGATAATCATCATTTGCTCTAATTGCATTATCATTGTCATTAACACACACACACACATATGTATGCATGCGTGTGCGTGTTTGTGTGTGTGATTGTGTGTGTCTAAAAATATTTATATGCACACATCCATACATACACACACACACACACACACACACACACACACACACACACACACACACACACACACACACACACACACACACACACACACACATACATACACACACACATACATACACACACACACACATACATATACACACACACACACATACATACACACACACATACATACATATACACACACACACACACACACACACACACACACACACACACACACACACACACACACACACACACACACACACACATACACATATTTACAAACATACATATATGCATTTATATGCATGTTTATATACAAACATGAATATATATATATATATATATATATATATATATATATATATATATATAGATAGATAGATATAGATATACATATATATATATACATATATACATATATAGATAAATACAGATATATAGATAGATAGAGAGGTAGATAAATAGGCAGATATGCATATACACAAGTATGTATAAGTATTGTGTATATATATATATATATATATATATATATATATATATATATATATATATATATATATATATATATATATGATACTTATACATACTTGTGTATGTGCATATCTGTCTATTTATCTACCTCTCTATCTATATATCTGTATTTATCTATATATGTATATATGTTTATATATATATATATATATATATATATATATATATATATATATATATATACATATATTTAAATATATAAATATATGTAAAGTATATATATATATATATATATATATATATATATATATATATATATATATATTTATATATATATGTATATATATGTATGTATATATATATATATATATATATATATATATATATATATATATATATATATACATATACATACATACATACATACATACATATGCATATATATAGCTGCTTGTATTAAATGAAAGCATTAATACTGTTCGTAAGCATTAATTCGATAACAGTTGCTCCAATGCTGGTCTCTCTCTGTCTTTCTCTTGTTATATTTGTGCATTTGTCATCATCTCCATTGTTCTTTTTTTACTTGTTTATGCAAATCCCCTCGCATTGCTGCAGTATTTTTGGGGCCAATTCACTTAGAATGGACAAGACTGGAATTCGAAATGAAATGAAATGAAAAGAAGAATTATTCGTATCCCGCCAGAAGGAAATATCAAAACAAAGATGGCGAAACGAAAGAACAAAGATACTCGCTTGAATCGTTTTTCCTAAACTTTCGCAATTGTTACTCCTTATAACCATCATCTCACCAACAAACTTTCCTTATCCTTATCCATTTTTGTTCCATTTTCTTGATAACAAAATATAGCACTGGCCTGTAAAGTTGAGAGGGTGTTCGCATGATTGAATTCCATCGCGGGAAATGACAGAGAACAAAGATCCGTTGATCATAGTTAGACGGTTATCTTTTCTTTTTTTCATTTCCTTCTTGTCGACTGTTTCTCCCCTTTCTTTCGCCTCATCCATTTCTTTTCACCACCATCTATTACATAATATTGCACTACACGTGTGGCTATATTATGACCAAGGGCGTAAAGTAAATTTTAAAAATTCAGGGTACTAAAACAAAGAAAATATTAATCCCAATTTAACAAAAACAAAACAAAACAGCAACACCAAAAAACACAACTACAAAAACAGCAAAAACGCCACTCCAAAACATACATCCGATCTGCAAATCTAACGCAGAAACGCTTGACTTTTCTTGACTTACGTTCGTACCCCCTCCCGCTCCTTCTCGCCGCCGTAAATTTTGCGCTCATCTGTCAAGGAGCCATTTGATGTGGAATTATTACAGCCTCGGCGAATTCCTCTCTTCCTCGGTCAGAATAGAAACTTTCGCGGATCTCTCTTTTATGTTTTTTTTTTTTTTTTTTTTTTGTCTTTTTCATTTCTTCCTTAAGGGGGAAAAGAATGGAGGAGACGCTGCTCTCTCTTTGGCCTTTTATTTATTTTCTTTCTCTTACTCTCTTTCTATTGCTGTCATTTTTCTTTCATATTGATTTAATTTTCTTTTTGAGTGAGGAAACAATGTTAAAGATATTCTCTGTTTTTGTTTGAAAAAAGGTCTCTTCCCATATATATATATATATATATATATATATATATATATATATATATATATATATATATATATGTACATATGTAATAGTAATTATAATAATAAGAAAAATATACTCGTCGTAAAAATAGCAATAATAATAACAAAAATAGTAATGACGATGGTAGCAATAATGATGATAACAATAATGATAATAATAATAAGGATAATGATAATAATTATAATAAAAATAATAATGATAGTGATACTATTAGTGATTATAATGAAAGTAATAATAATGATGATAATGATAACAATAATAATAACAATAGTAATGAATATAAAAAGAATAATGATATCGATAATGATAAAGATGATGATAATAATAGTAATATAATAGTAGTAGTAATAATAGGAATAATAATGATAATGATAATAATGATAGTAATAAGGATAATAATAATACTGATTGCATTATAATGATAGTAATAGAAATAATAATAATAATAATAATAATAATAATAATAATAATAATAATAATAATAATAATAATCATAATAATAATAATAATAATAATAATAATAATAAAAATAATGATAATAATAACTATAATGATAATAATAACAATAATAATAATGATAATAATGATGATAATAACAATGATGATGATGATGACAATGATGATTATAAGAACATGATGATAATAATAAAGATAATAATTTTAACAATAATAATGATAATGATAATAAAGATAATAATAATAAAGACAATGATAATAAAGATCATAATAAGAAAGATAATAAGAAGAAATAATAATAACAACAATGATAAATTATAGTAAAGATAACGATAATGATAACAACAAAAATGATAATAACAATGATGCTAAAAGGAATAATAATAATAATAATGCTAATAATATGATAATAAAAGTAAGAAGACCGATGATTACTACTACTACTACTACTAATAATAATAATAAATATAACAATATGATTATGCTAATATGAATAATAATATAATAGCAATAATAATAACGACAACAATAATAGTAATGATAATAAACCTAATAATAGCAATAACAACAACAACAACAACAACAACAACAAAACAACAATAATAATAATAAGGATAACAGTAACAATAAAAACAGGAACAGTCATGATAATAAGGGTAATGATAGCAGTAGTACCAACAATGATGATGATAAGCATGATAGTCACAAAAATATTAATAATGATAAATAACAGTATTAAGTGTAATGGGAGAAGAATGCCCTAAGGTACTATATTCTCCTAAATTTAGATTACAACGAATCTCGTTCACCGCCAGAGATTATTCGGCTCAATCTTTCTTGTATCTCTATTTATTGTTCTACTTTCGACCCTCCGATTACTCCTTTCCAGTTAAAAATCTCGATCTTAATTCTTCTCTTATTTCCTCTTATCCTACTATTCCTTTATTACTGATTTCGAGCCCGCAAGTCCTCCTCCACTTCTGAGATCAACTACCCTCAGCATCGGTCCTTGGTTATAACAGGGAAACAAAGTTATTAACAACTTGGCCGATTAAGGGAACTTCCGGGAACAATTGAAGGGAATAGCGGCAGTGATCAATTACAACTATAAGTTCCTCCAACCTGTGTCCGCCGGTTATAGCTCTTCTGCCCGCACTTTGTGAATCTGTTCGGCTGTAAAATGTGTATCTGAAAATGAATCACTCCCCCCGACTCTTCGAACACTGTATAGATGTCCCATTTAGAAACACCCATCAGAGCCATCCCCCTCGAATTTAACAAAGGATTAACGTCTTTTATTTTGCGAGTTCCCCTTCCCCGGTAAACACAACTACCCAGACAAACCCGGGAGATACCGAAGTTTACAATCCGTTCTTCCGTTTCTCTCTATTTTGGCGAACGCCAGTGCCTGCAGAAGCAGCGTGTTAATGAAGATAGCGCGGACCAGAAGCGAGCAGAAGCCGTGAAGCAGCTGGGGATCTCGCTAATAATTACTTCCAGAAATATCACTTCGAGGATTCCGCCTGGGACGACACTCGCGAGGAGACGTTGCCGTTATTGCCGGCCATTATCGCTTGCCTGGCGCGGCCGAGCGCCTATTGGCTTGCTTTATGATCTGCATTTTATATTGTTATTGGTTATTCATCAGGCGCGACGACCGGGGTTAAAGGAGAGGGAGACGGAGAGGGAGGGAGGTTGTAAGATAGGTAGGGAGGTATGTAGATAGGGAGGTAGGTAAGTTGATAGGTAAATATATATATATGTATATTTATATACATATATATATATATAAATATATATATATATATATATATATATATATATATATATATATATATATAGAGAGAGAGAGAGAGAGAGAGAGAGAGAGAGAGAGAGAGAGAGAGATGGGTAGATAGACTGAGAGATATAAAAATGGGTAGATATATAGTAGGTAGGCAAATATATGAACAGACAGTTACATAGATAAGAGATAGATATATAAAAGATAGTGAATAGGTAGGTGGAGACATAGCTAGAGAGATAAGTAGGGAGACACTTGCAGATACCAACAGCAATAGGCAGACAGAAGTAGATAGATATAAGAATAAAGATACAAGTAAATGTATTTTATAAGAGAGAGAGAGAGAGAGAGAGAGAGAGAGAGAGAGAGAGAGAGAGAGAGAGAGAGAGAGAGAGAGAGAGAGAGAGAGAGAGAGAGAGGAAGCAAAGAAATAACGCAGGGAAGAGAGGCAGATGGTCCTAAAGACATCCATGGCTCTCAGCGTTCCCAGACAGAAAGCGCGACGAAGCAGAGTCAAGATGCACCGGACGAGCGCTCAAATGGCTCACACAGTCGACGGGACGAATGAGTAGAAAATCTGAGCATATAATCGCTGATAGTATCAGTAGCATTGATTAGCAATAGTGCGTGTTTTGATATTTACTATTTGCGTTAACAGATTTGGACAATCAAGCTCAATGGATTCCCCTTGTCCTAATGGGAACACGGATGGCACTGAGAATGGACAACTAACACGTACATTAGCAGTATCCTTTGTATAACGATTCAGTAAGTCAAATATCATATGATGTATTTACACAGAGTATATAGGTGGACAAATTAGCGCGTGTGCGTTCGCGCATTTTGTGTAAGTGCACCCGTGCGTGTGTGTGTGTTGTATTCATATCTTTGTATGAGTATACAACTTTTACAAAGTACAACCTCATAGCGCACGTAAACAACCAGTCACAACTAACATATACTCTTGTTGCTACTACTATTTACTAGGTTAGCGTAGCGCCACATCAATTCTGTGCAGTACTTGTAAGGTTATGTGAATGAGGAACCCAAGGAAGCCACCCGAGAGGCGGGAGCCAAGGAAAGGGGTGCGGGGACCAAGCTGGAAGCTCAGAACCCACACGACCTCACAAGCTAATTATCTCTGATAGGTCTACCAGGAGCTTGACCAATATGAAGATATAGAAAAATAGTACGAAAATAAATCCTAAAATGAACTATCAAAACAGTGTGCAGAAGGCACCTAAATAAAAGTCAATACGTAAAATTGAGAAGTGCCAGAGGGGCTTACGAATTAATAAAATATGCCAGAAGGTCTTAAAAACAGTAAAACTTGCCATAAGAGCTGAAAAAATACTGAAAATATGCCTGAAGAGCCTAAAACAGTTAAGAGAACTAACTTCTAGGTTAAAATACGTAAAATAATACAAAAGAGGTAGCGCTAAGATCATAAAAATAGGAAAGTAATAAGCTCAAGTGATAGACGAATAAAGGGATAAAGCATTAATAAAAGAAACAGAGTAAAGAATAAAGACAGAGTAAAATTAAGTAATATTCAAAGTAAGACAAAGTAAAAGTAAAAGCACACATATTTCAATATAAAAAATAGAGTGAAACAATAAAATGTCACGTCCAGCATAAATGCACCTAGACAAGTAAAAGGGGCAGTACAACCTTATTTCAGCATCCAAGGTATAAATCCAGGCAGGTTAATGTTAAGAGTAAAGTCAAAGCACAGTCAAAATATCCACTTCGTTTATTTGTCAAAATCAGGGGGTTACATTAGCTCACGCGGGCAGGGGCGTAGCGTTAAGAATCATTTAAACAATATATAAGAAATATTATAATAAATGAAAATATATACAAGGTAACATAATAGGCAAAAGCAATAAAACATTGAATGAAATCATTAAGAAAATTATATTTAGCATAAAGAATACGTAAAACCATCTGCTACGATTCAGTATTAAAAAAATAAAATCAATAACTTTCACACATCATGTGAATCAAAATACAATACATGCGGATAACGAAAGATTTCAGTGGAACTTTTATTTAATATGTATATGAAAGTTGTAAATAAACGTTGAATACATGTGAAATAAGTCAGTACAAAACAGAAGTGAAAAAAACGTAGAAATCAGGCTGGCAGAAGGAAGTGGTCCGCTGTGCTCGACTCGCCCTGTGGATTACGGAAAGAAGCTGGATAGGAGAGGGAAAGGATGGGGGCAAGAGTGGATAGGCTCAAAGGTAGAAGGTAGGGCAAACGGGGAAAAGGAATGGAAAAAGGGAGGAATGAGCTTAGAAGTAGATGGAAACAAAAAGTTATGGAACAGGGTGCGAATAAGAGGGGTACGAGGGGAAATGCGGCAGGATACAGGATGTGATAGAGATATGATAGAGGCAGGATAGGTTAGAGACAAAACATAAGAGGTAGAACAAACGGGAAAGGAGTAAAAGAGGGAGAAACTAGCAATGAAATAGAGGGGAGTGTAAAAATGAGGGGAAAGAAAAGGGTACGAATAAGAGGAGAGGGATAGAAGGATAAAGGAAAGGAGATGGTGGGGGGAGGATAAGGGACGGGTAATGTCTGTTGGAGAGGGGGGGGGGGGGTGAGGCTGAAAACCTCACATACAATAAGACAATAACTACAACCAAACTCTGCCGCAGCATGGAT
>NC_091579.1:16841728-16844228 GCF_042767895.1 Penaeus vannamei
GCGCTAGGATACGGTCTATTGTTGACTTACCAGGAGTGAATCCAGATTGCTCCAGTCTCTGATGCCTCAGTAGGTGGTCTCTGATACGTCTCACAAGGATGTGGGCAAGAAACTTGCCTGGTATACTGAGTAGTGTGATGCCTCAATGGTTGCTGCAATCACATCAATCCCCCTTCCCCTTCCAGAGAGGGATGACCACACCCCTCAACAGGTCAGGGGGAACGGTACCAGACCGCCAGATGGCAGCCAGGACAACGTGCAACCCCCGCGCCATAGGTTCACCACCAGCCTTTAACAGTTCAGCTGGGATGCCGCATATACCAGCTGCTTTACCACTCTTCAGCTTGGAGATCGCCCCCCCTAACTTCGGTTAGGAGTTAACTGTTGGTAGGTCAACCTGGTACAACTGCTCAAAATACTCAGCCCAACGCTCCCGCACCGCAACAGGATCTGAGATGATCTGACCACTTACTGAGTGAACTGCTGTCGCCTGTGAAGTGGGCTTGGAGTTCAGCTTTCTAAAGGCTTGGTAAGCAGGACGAAGGTCATTTATTATTATATTAAGCTATATAATGAGCCACACTGAAAAAATCGAGATTTATACCACCAAAAGTATCAGCGCAGGTCAAGATACAGCTAAGAAAGAATGAAAAAAGGAAAGCTAATTACGTAAGAAAAACATATTAGCTGACGTTTTAAATTAATCAAGAGTCGAAGTTACAATATCTGAAGGCAATCTATTCCAAAGTCTACAAATAGCAGTAAAAAAGCATCTAGACTTACATCAAATGTCATTGAATTGAGGGTCATAGCACTTCTGGTAATTCTTGCAGGTTGATAAAAATCAGGTAAAAACTTATAGAGGGGATGTGAATTATCGATCACAATCTTGTATAAAACTGAAAGAGCCCCAATAACTCTACGATGTCCAATGTCCAAATTTAAGTCAGACAGGAGAAATTTAATGGAATTAAAAGAACGATCAAGTAGTCTTAAGTGTGTCTGCAGCAGATAATCACACAGAAGAACAATACTCAAAATGAGGCAGAATAAAAGAAAAGAAGCACCTACGTGTAATGTCATCTTCATAGATTTTCTTGCACTTGCGAATGATGCCTAACTTTGCTGAAATTGCCCGGGCCATATTCCTAATATGCAATTCAAATGTAAGCTTTGAATCAAAGGTTACACCTAAGAGCTTCAAGTTATCCACCAAAGTGATTAAGACTCCATTAATCAGCAGACTTGGATGCTGAGGCAACTGCGTTTGAGACCGACTCACAATCATTTCTTTAGACTTAGTAGGGTTTAATTTCATGCCCCACCGAGAGCACCACGATTGAATCATCATCAGGTCTACAGTGAGACTGTCAGCTACTATTTGCCTAGTTGCCGGAGAAGGAATATAAGCATAGAGAGAAGTATCATCAGCATATGCCAACATTTTATTAGTAATGCCAGACCACATATCACTTGTATATAAGATAAAGAGCAAAGGGCCAAGAACACTACCCTGAGGAACCCCAGAAAATACATGAGAATACGAGCTAAAACTACCATCAACATGAACACGCTGCTGCCTACCAGTTAAAAATTCAGTTAAAATACTTAAAACTTTACCACCTACACCAAAAGACTGTAACTTAAAAATGAAACCCTTGTGATTAACAGTGTCAAAAGCTGCACTAAAATCCAGCGAGACAAGCCTTGACTCATGACCCTTATCTAAAGTAGACTGCATTTCATGCACCAACATAAGCAATGCATCATTGCAACCGAGTCCCTTTCTAAAACCAAACTGAGTCTCTGGAAGAAACGGTTTCAAATGTATAGAAAGACGTTTGACAAGCAAACGTTCAAAAACCTTAGATAAAATTGGTGTAATTGAAATGGGCCTATATTCAGTAGGTAAAGACTGTAGTGGGCCCTTGGGAATAGGGGTAACATTACCAAAGCGCCAGCACTCTGGAAATGACCCTTTACGAACTAAAAGGCGTAAAATTACGGCTAATTGAGGAGCTAATTGGCCTTTTAGTCTTTTTAAAATCAAAGGAAACAAGCCATTAGGGTCTACTCCATCATATTCATCTAGTTCAGATAACAGATACTTGATTTCAGAGGACCTGAAAGCAAATGAATTAAAGCGTGACAATGGGTGACATGGAGGAAGTTCAATATCTTCTAAACTTTGTTTTGAAATAAAACAATCTGCTAACAAGGTAGCTCTCTCAAACGGGCTATACGTAACACTCAAGACCAAACAGAGATGTTTTTAGTGTTGACCACCATTTATGCGGCTGTGATGCTTGTAAGAGAACTTCTTTCAAGTGAGCATTATATTCAGATTTAGCCTCCTTATAAACATTATTTGCTGTATTTCGCATGGCAACATAATTCTCCCAACAAAGACGAGTACGGTTAGCAGACCAGAGATTGTAGGCAGCATGTTTGTCCCTATAAGCCTGGTGACACCGTTCATTAAACCATGCTTTACCATGCG
>NC_091579.1:16859228-16861728 GCF_042767895.1 Penaeus vannamei
CGGGCGAGGCTCAGCTTCGCATATGACTTATCCTTATCCAAAATGTAGCCTCCAGGCTAGCACAGTGGTAATGTGTCGGCTTCTCATCCGAGGGGTCGGCGGTTCGCGCCCCGCCCAGGCGCGAGAAGTTGCAATTGTCGCCCGGAGGTTACTGCTGTGGCTGGGCACCACGGTGGGTAAGGACTAAGCTCTGTCGCGTCAGCACTCGCTGACACACGTTGAACGAGTCGACATTAGTCGGCACAGGCCGGGCTTCCCCATAGCCCGGGCGAGGCTCAGCTTCGCATATCGGACTTATCCTTATCCTTATCCAAAATGTATGTATTTCTGACGAAGATATAATCGAAACTGGTCAAATACATCTCTTGTATTGTGAAGATTCGTTCTCATTCATACCTTTCCACATTTGTCAACATGAATACGGTTCATATATATATATATATATATATATATATATATATATATATATATATATATATACATATATATATATATATATATATATATATATATATATATATATGCATATATATATGCATATATATATATATATATATATATATATATATATATATATACATATATATATATATGTATATATATATACTTTCATATAGTTCTATAAGTATGTATATATATGTTCATATATATATATATATATATATATATATATATATATATATATATATATATATATATATATATATATATGTATATATATATATATATATATATATATATATATATATATATATATATATATCCTTTCATATATTTCTATATGTATGTATATATATGTTCAAATACATATATATATATATATATATATATATATATATATATATATATATATATATATATATATACATACATACGTAAATATGTGTATATATATACATATATATATATATATATATATATATATGTATATACATATATATATATATATATATATGTACATATGTATATACATATATGTACATATATATATATATATATATACATATGTACATATATGTATATATATGTACATATGTATATACATATATATATATATATATATATATATATATATATATATATATATATATATGTATATATATGTACATATATATATATATATATGTACATATATATATATATATATATATATATATATATATATATATATATATATATATGTACATATATGCACACACACACACACACACACACACACACACACACACACACACACACACACACACACACACACACACATATATATATATATATATATATATATATATATATATATATACATATATATATATATATATATATATATATATATATATATATATATATATATATATATATATATATATATACTCACACACACACACTCACACACACACATATATATATATATATATATATATATATATATATATATATATATATATATATATATATATATATATATATTGATATTGATATTTATATATATATATATATATATATATATATATATATATATATATATATATATATATATATATATATATATATATATATATATATATATATATATATATATATATATATATTGTTCTCAGATAATGACGACTGTGCCACACAGCCAACAGTTTTAAAACTAATTTGGATAACTATGACATTCAGATTTAAATCTTAGAGAATGTGTATGGAAAACCGTGAGAGACAAGATAAGCCAACTAGAATATCCAAACAAAGTTGAGCTTGTTGAACAATTGATGAAACCCCAGAAATGAGGGGAAAGGCCCGCCGGTCCATTCGAGGCAAGCCAAGACATGTTGCTGCATCATACCTGACAATATAAAATGTGTTTATTGCCACAGAAGGGAATATTCAGAACTGCTGCAAATATCATTCAGAAAATGCAGATCACACAGGGGATGCAAATGATTTCAAAGCGTATCAGTGAAAGGGTTAATAGTGTACACAAAAAGAAATGAATAAATAAATTAGAAAATCGTATACAGTACATTGCGAAAACATGTATGGAATACATATCTATTTCATATCAAATTCATATATAATCTCCCCACAAGGAAAATAATCATATTATTGTTTTAAGATAAAGAATATGAAATATTAAATAAAAAGATTAAACACTATATAAAAACACAAAGAAACGTTAGTAATGACAATATAAGAAATAAAGGAAATAGGTTTTGTTTTATTTGTTTTGCAAAGTCAATCCAGTTTTCTAGCTATTTCATCAGCCTGGCTGAATCAGATCACCTCGCCCCTTTCTGCCTCTCCTGCGCTCATAGATTCCTTCAGTGGGCCCTCTCAGCTTACTCCAACCTTGGGCTATCCGAGTCTTTCATGCCATAACCCTCCTTTTCACGACACAGCGAATATCTCCCTAAGTTTCCATTCTCTTCCTCTGCTTCACGTATTCCATGTTTTCGTGTTCCCTTGTGCCACATATTTTCTTCTCTCCTTAGATCCGTTCTCTTTTCCTTTACGGCCC
>NC_091579.1:16955688-16963188 GCF_042767895.1 Penaeus vannamei
AGCGTAGACAAGCAGGTAGATGTCTTCGCGGAAGTGATTAATGATAGTGTAAATGCCATCGCCCCCTTTGTTACAAAAATCATTAAACGTCCTCCGGCCCCATGGATTACCGACGACATCAAGAGAGCCATAACAGATAGAAATGATTTGCATAACGCTCTCAAAAGTAACAGACTCGACACGACACTCCAGGCTCACTATAAACAAAGAAAGAGAAACGTGAAATCGCTAATACAAGAAGCCAAAAAATATTATTTTGGAAATAGATTAACAAATTGTAAAAAAGATTCAGCTAAAACATGGATTTTAAAGACACTTGTACCAAACAAAAACAACCATAAAGATAATCTAGACACCAAAATTAGTGCAACTGAATTTAATGGGTTCTTCGCTAAAATTGGACATTCCACATATGAACAAACAAACGCTTCCATATCTAAACAAAACACAGTATAGGGCGCTCAGCCAATAGTTTCAGACCACAACCTGTTCAAATAGAAACCGTAATCCTGACAATAAAACACCTGCGTGAAACAAAGTCTGTGGGGGGGGCTGGTATTGCTCTTCGCTTCCTCAGAGACAGCCTACCTGCTGTGGCGTATTACTTAACGGTTATCATTAATACATCTCTGGTCACCGGTGACTTCCCATCGCTCTGGAAGCATGGCATAATAACACCAGTTTTTAAATCTGGCGACAAAGACGAAGTTAATAATTATCGCCCTATTACCATACTTCCTATACTATCGAAGGTTCTCGAAAAAATCGTAGCAGACCAACTGACAACATTTCTAGAGACACACGACCTACTATCTAGAATAGCATGGCTTCAGAAGTAAGCTGTCCACTGAAACAGCATTATTGCAGATTACAAATAATATTTATGAGAACATAGACAACAACCGTATAAACTTGCTTACATTGTGCGACTTATCAAAGGCCTTTGATAGTGTCAATCACGAAATCCTCATCAGTAAACTAATGAATCACAAAATTGACACATATTGGTTCAGAAGCTATCTAATAGAACCCAATCAGTCAAAATTAGCGAGAATATATCAGAAAAACAGAGTGTATCCTTTGGTGTCCCACAAGGATCTATATTAGGCCCAATCCTGTTCATAATATTTGTAAATGATCTGTCAAACATAGCCCAAAATTGCCTTCTTGTTCAATACGCCGATGATTCACAATTTCTACAAAATGATTCTATAAACAACTTAGATACACTGATACTAAAGACCCAAGAGACACTTTCACAAGTAAAAGGATACTTTGACTCAAATGGCCTTAAGATAAATCCAGATAAGACACAATGTATCTTCATAGGTAGTCGCCAAAACATCGCCAAAATTCCTGTAAACACGACCATAATATTTGAAGACAGCCATATAAGACCGAGAACATTTGTAAAAAATCTAGGCGTACACATTGACAGATTCATGACATTCGAGAACCACGTCGATAACATCCACAGGAAAGTAATGGGCACACTAATTTACCTAAGTCATATCAAAAATAGAATCCCAGCTGAAACTAGAATATCTTATACAAACACTAGTTCTCAGTATAATTAACTATTGCTCAAACATATGGGGTACAGCAAACAAAGGTCAAATTCAGAAAATTCAAAAATTGCAAAACTTTGCTGCCAGGGTAGCACTCGGGAACATAAAGAAGTATGACCACATTACCCCACACATAAACATACTAAGTTTGCTAAAAGTACATCACAAATGCAACTATGATACCTGCATACTAATTCACAAAATGATCCACGGTTTTTATCCAAAATGGTTGTTAACCCTTCCAACTGTAGGTAATACAACTTGTGTCCAAACAAGACAAGGCAACTCACTATATGTTAAAAGATCACGTACAGACATAGGGGCACGACAGATACTAACTCGTGGACCCATGGTATGGAACCAACTGCCTTTTGATATCAGAAACATTCAAAACACAAATATACTCAAAAGGAAATTAAAGGAACATCTATTAAATCACCAATGACATCAGGTTTCTAAATATAAGAATAGGCAAGACTTATATGTACCACCATTGACTCTATGTTTAACGTATTTATTTGTACTGTAACTTCACTATGCATATAATAAGAATAACCATTGTAACAAATGGAATAAAGTATTTTGAATTTTGAATTTGAACTCTCTCTCTCTCTCTCTCTCTCTCTCTCTCTCTCTCTCTCTCTCTCTCTCTCTCTCTCTCTCTCTCTCTCTCTCTCTCCCTCTCACTCTCTGTCTCTCTCTCTCTCTTTCTCTCTCTCTCTCTCTCTCTCTCTCTCTCTCTCTCTCTCTCTCTCTCTCTCTTTCTCTCTCTCTCTCTTTCTCTCTCTCTCTCTCTCGCTCACACACACTCTCTCTCTCTCTCTCTCTCTCTCTCTCTCTCTCTCTCTCTCTCTCTCTCTCTCTCTCTCTCTCTCTCTCTCTCTCTCTCTCTCTCTCTCTCTCTCTCACTCTCTCTCTCTCTCTCCCACCCCCCCTCTCTCCCTCCTCTTACCCTAACACCTAATTTACGTTACATACCGTTACATTCCACCAAATAAAAGGAAACAAAGGTCCCTTTTTCCTGCCGCGTCTGTAATGTCGATAAGAGTCCCTTTTACGTCGCGTCTCGTACTAATCCTTACCTTACATTTACTTCCTTTGCGAGTACGTGACGTGAAGCGGGAATGTAATTTGTTCGTCGAGCTGGTTCAGGATTAGCAACGCTGGGGTCCTGGGCTGGAACGGGGGTGGGGGTGGGGGTTGTAAGGGGGAAGGGGGGGGGCGTTATCCAATATTAAGAGTACATGAATTTGAGAAATGAATTATGTGAGAATCAAGTTTATATATATATATATATATATATATATATATATATATATATATATATATATATATTTATATATATACTAATTGTACCCCCTTTCGATCCTTTCGTAGATTAACAGCTATCTCTTCCGTCTTTTGGTTTGTCTTGGAGATTACTGTTTGTTTGTCTTTGTGTCTCCGTCTATGTGCGTATGTCTGTTTATCTGTCTGTCTCTGTCTCTCTGTATGCTTGTATGTATATATCTCCTTCCATTCTCTCTCTTTCTCCCCGCAGCCTCTTTCTGTCTGATCACGTCTCTCTCTATATATCCCCATTAGAGAAAGAGAGAGAAGAAAAGAGAAGAAAAGAAAAGAAACGAAAAGAAAAGAAAAGTAAGAAAATAAAGGAGAAGAGAAGAGAAGAGAGAAACATACATATTGTGCAAAAATATAACTTTCACTGTAAACGAAAACTTCGTTTAGTGATCACAAAAAACTCACTCCCTTATGGTGTCTGTCTCGTTCTCATGTATTCCCTTCGTTATATAAGCATATGTTGTGTTTAACCTTTAAGTTTGGAAGATTAGGCGAATATTGATAATACAAACAAGATGGTGCCAAATGCAAGAGAGCTTTATTCCGTGTCTTGGCAACCTGAAAAGTAAAAATAAAGAAAAGATGGATCGACAAAGAAGAGAGAGAGAGAGAGAGAGAGAGAGAGAGAGAGAGAGAGAGAGAGAGAGAGAGAGAGAGAGAGAGAGAGAGAGAGAGAGAGAGAGAAAGAGAGAGAGAGAGAGAGAGAGAGAGAGAGAGAGAGAGAGAGAGAGGGGGGGGGGGGAGAAAAAAGAATGAAACATAAAAGAAATGGTAAAAAACAAAAAGAACGAAATATAATAAACTCGCTGTAAAGAACAAACAGGGAAGGCAGCACATCGACACCAGCAGTCAACAAGAACACACACACACACACACGTGCACTTACACACATGGAAATACGCACACACACTCAAAAAGGCGTGTTGGTATAAGATCACACGGCATCCGGCTTTAATAGAGGCCTGAGTCCCTTTGATCCGCCTCTGGGCCCATCTTATCTCCTAAAATTAGTGAAAATACAAAAATTCTCCGCCGGGCCCCCGTTTCTGCCAAGGTCGGCTGGGGATCGTAGGATCTAGAACTTCCTTCCCCCGAAGATCCCTTTTTCGTGGGAGAGGGAAGCTTAAGTGGGATAGGAGTAGGTGCTATGACTAGATAAGGCGGAGGCCGAAGGAAGGTCCGGTGTGTGTGTGTGTGTGGGGGGGGGGAGAGGGATGCTGATGGTGTTTACTCGTTGGGTTGTGCCTTGGCTTGAGAGGGCAGGCGCTGTGGTCTGGGGCGTAGGTTGGATAGAGGAACACGAGAAAGAAAGAAGTAGGAGGAGGAGAAGAAGAAGGAGGAGGAGTAGGAGAAGAAGAAAACACGACGAGAAAGAAGAAAAAAGATAAAAAAAATAAATGTGGAAGGCGATTACAAAAATATGCGCAGCGACCGTGTTCATGTTACACTGCTACCTTATTAAGGTACAAGCTGGTCCTGTATCCAAGTGGACGCATAGCATACGTCTGCAGAGGAATATCCACACTGACCCACGGGATGATGCGGATGATCCTCCACGACCTCAGCTGCCGGTACGCAGTCACAGCTGACATGACTGTACAGAGACATGGCCAGGACACTGCAGCTGCAAAGACAGCTCTATACACTGAGCTATGCGAGTGTCTCCTTATTAAAGCAATTTTTTATGATGTGGAGGTATTTTTAATTCACATGTAAAATATCTTTAGATACCGCAACGTGACGAATCCCAAGGCTGGGTCTAACGGGCTGTTAGATTTAGCGCCTAAAAAAAAATATTAGATCATTTAAAGTGCAGTACGAACCAGGACCCATTCTTTCTCCTTACGCAATGTAAACGATAACTTGAGTTACACTGTGTGAAATCAAAGTTAGGTCACAGATACAAGCACAATTGCATGTTTTCATTTTTTTTAAATTAGAGTTTCACATCTTTATTTTAGTATTGTCACAGTATTGTTGTTACTATAATCCTTTTCACCATAATAATGATTGATCTTCATGTTCGCCTTGTTGTGATCACCAACATCATCATTTTCATTATTATCATTATTTCTATTACTGTTACTATTATTATTTTTAGTTGTCATTCTAGTACCATCATCATCGTTATTATTATTCTTATCATCATCATCATCATCACCGTCATCATCATCATCATCATCAACATCATGATTCTTGTTATCATTATCATTTTCAACATTATCTTCATCATCCCCGTCACCACTACTACCATTGATTTCCTCCCCATCGTCATTCCCCTCACCACCTCCATCACCACTTAAGTAGCAAGTAGCCGAATCGAACACGAATAGAAGTCTCCCCAAAGCAAGCAGGTCGACCCCTGAGGGGATGGGTGGGCGTCCCGGCAGAGGAAGAGGGGAATAGAGGGGACACGAGTAGAAGGAGGAGGAGGGGGGGTGGAAGGGACGGGTCGGGTGGGAGGGTCAGAGAAAGGTGGGGGCGAGAAGGCCAAGGAGAGAGACGGGTAGGGTGGGTTGTATAGAGAAAGGGACGAGTAGGGTAAGGGGTTAAGAGTAAGGAGGGACGCGTAGGGGAGAAGGGGGAGGGGAGGGGGAGAGTGTCAGAGGGAAAATGAGAGGAGAGTGAGAGTTGGGGCAAGGAAGGATATCCGTTATGGGGACTGGGCCAGGCAAGGGTATGAGGGTCTGAGTAGGGGGGGGGGTAGGGGAGGGAGAGAATACTCCCGCAGCAAAAACATGTTTGTCGCGGCCAAATGTAGCGAGTCTCCGAGCTTTCTCCAAAGAGGCCATTATGCTCCATATGAGACCAACCCCGGCGTCCACAAACAAAACAATAGTGACAGTTTGCATAGATTTGCGTGCGGTTAACGCGGCGAACGGAACAATGGAGCAAAGAAAACATAGCCCAAGTAGCGTGTGTTTCCCTTGTGTGTTCAGAAGGCCCTGTCCTATTGCCACTCGCGTATTGGCACACAAAAGGAGGCGGGAGTAGACATAAAAACAAAGCGTCCATATCTCCTGGACGCGCTGTCTTGAGGGATGAAAGGAGATTGGAATCCATGTATAATGGGACCGATACTCTGCTTTGTGTCAGATGCTGTATTTTTGATTCCTTTGACGATGATATATTCTGCAGCCTCTGCGTATTATTGACAGTGGTTCGGTGGAATCTAACGGATCCAGTTCCAATCTCATTTCTAGTTGTTCGTTTTTATTATAATTTTTACCATTTTTCCTCTTGTTCATCGGTATCTGAAAGATTTGTACAATGTCTGTTAATATCGTGAATGTAACTATTTATCATACAATGCATAAATGTTATCAAATTCGCACACTGTACACTTACTTAGTGATAAACCATAGCATACACACAAAGTTTTCGATGGAACAAAAATTAAGGTCTTTATTAACACACAAAATTCAAATTCCAAAATCTATAAATCTTTCAATCATTATTTCCTTTTCGAATTACGATGATGAAATCTTTCCTATGTTGTTTAATCCCGGATAATTACAATAGAGAAATTTAAGAGCGAGGGAAGAAAAGATGGACACATTGTTGATGATAGTAATAATAATAGTAATGATAATAATACTAATGACAAGGATGATAGTAATATTGTAGTGATAATGGTAACTGTGATGATAATTATAATGATGATGATAATGATAATAATGATAATAGAAATAATGATAATAACAATAACGAGAATGATAATAGTGATGATAATAATGATAATGATAACTGTCATGATGATAGCAGTAATACTGGGAATAATGATGAGAATAATGATTATGGTAATAACAATAATAATAAAGATAATGATAGTGATGGTGATGATAACAATAAAGATAATTGTGAAAACAATAGTGATGATAACATGGAAACAATGATAATGATGATGATAATGATAATGAATATATTAGTAATTATGATAATGATAATGAATATAGTAGTAATTATGATAACAATAATGATACTGAAAATAATAATAACAATAATAATGATTGATAACATTAACAGTAATGAAAATAGTAACAGTAATAGTGACAATAATAGTAATAATAGCAATGATAGTAATATTGAAAACAATAATGATGATATAACATTGATAATAATAATGATCGCATTAAGGACAATAATGATAATGATAATGATATTAATGACAATAGCAATAGCAACAGTAGTACTGATAATGATAATAATGACAATGATAATGATGATAATAATGACAATGATAATGATGATAATCATAACAGTAACAGAAATAGTTGGGCTACTACTAATAACAACAATAATAATGATAATATAAAATAACAACGATAATCATACAGATGATAGTAATAATAATGATTGTACGGATAACAATGATAAAAATAATAATGATAATGATATTATTAATGATAATAGCAATAATAGTATTATTACTATAACATTTACTACTACTGCTAATAATGATATCTAAAAAGAAAATGCTCATGTTAGTAATAATAATGATAATAATGATGATAATAATAATAGCAAATGAAGAATAGCATTAGCAATAATAATGATTATCATAGGGAGAGGATCAGCAGAATATATTCAT